>NC_047503.1:36705350-36875350 GCF_902827115.2 Pseudochaenichthys georgianus
GTGTATTGTTAGTTTCCTACACAGCCAGGTTTTTGACTAAATTAGTATGTGATTAGATGTCTTGATGGAAAAGCAGCAAGTGTCTGTATCCTTGGGCGCAGGACGGCAACAAATTACGTCTATTATTAATTTCTAAATTCAGTTTAATCAGATAAAAAGCCCAGATCGCTGCTGTCCTTGTCTCTGCCTCGCAGGTGTCTTTATCTGGCACGCTCTTCATCGTCTGCCCTTCATACTGTTTCCTGATTCTGATTAAAAAATATGCGTGCACAGTTTAGTAAAATCATTATTTCTCCCTTAAATGTACGCCTTATCGGAGCATGTTGCCCCTCCATCTTTAACGTAGTGCAAATGAAACCTGCCGTTTATGGCTGAAACACGGTGTTTGGTGTGTGGCTTTGACACAATGTGTTAATTTTTCATGTTTGCCAACATAGAAACTGCCTGGAAATCATGTCGGTTTGAAGTTGTGCAGATCAGTTCTGTGGCCCACATTCCCTTTCTTCTGGATGAATTATTTACTGTTTATCACATTTAAAGTAGGTTAGGTCACGCTTACTCTCGCTCCAAAATTCATCTTGTGTGAATTGATCCCAGCTTTAAGTAGACATGAATGCACCAGATATCCATGCATGTTTTACGGTCTGATTCCTCCTGCTCCAAATCAAGACAGTTTTTAGATTGATTTACATTATATTTTTCTGCATTTTACGTGCTTCCTCTTTCTTATTTTGATGTTATAAAGACGTAAAGGCATTTGAGGAATGTGTTGCATTGTCATGGTAGGATATCCTCCCTCAGATTTGACCTGGGTGGCTTTCCGTTGGGACGGGGGCAGCTGGCGGCTCAGTCAAATTGCCTGTAAGTCTATTAGAGAGGATAATCCTAGAGGGAGAATTGCAGTGAACAGAAGGAGCAAGCCAAACATTCTGTCAATTCACTTTCCACACTTCTACCATCTGATTGTCTCCCTTGTTCATCCCCTCCCGCTGCAGCCTATCGCTCTCCCACACATGGCCGCCATATGCTTACTCCATTACTCCCTGTGAGGAAAGAAGGCCTCCCCAAACAAGCTGTAGAAAATGCAGACAACTATGACATGACCTAATCTCTCTCCAAACAAAGTTGCCATAAACTCTTTGAGGTGGATTGTACATTACAAGATGAAAGTTAACGAGCATGTTTTGTTTATTTCTACGATGTGTGGTTTTTAACTCACCTTTTCTTTCTGTCTCTCCTTTTTCTCCAGCCTTCCACCTCCAGTGCCCCGGGCTCAGTGAGAGACTCGGCTTCACTTCAAAGGGGACGGTCTGCACTGTTGCAGATAACACGCTGTATCCTAAAGCAGTGGCAAGCTTTTCCAGAGCCCCAACACGGACCCTTCGTTCACAGGTTTGGCCCTTTCTGTGTCTTGTAGCAAACTGTTTCTTCTTTGCTGCTGTTTCCAGTTTTCATGTATTGGCTCTTCGGCTCTTGTACTCATTAGCCACTGGCTTAGGACCCGTCCACACAGAGACGAAACGGAGACGAAAGCGAACCAAATTCGATATCAAAACAGTCTTCCGTCCACACGGAATCGGCTCAAGAAACATGTCCGCCCACACGAGACTGCTCGACCCGCTGGAGACGCTGTGTAGTACATATGCCGGGCGTGTAAGTGGCGCTGTACTTCTGCCACAAAATACACCAAAAGCAGCGAATAAGACCGATGACGATTATTCTTATTATCATTATATAATGTTCTTATTGTTGCTAGAGATGTCCCGATCCGATCACGTGATCGGGAATCGGAGCCGATCACGTGATTTTGAAAAGATCGGAATCGGGAGAAAAAAATTGAGGATCGGGTTTTTAAAAAAAAAAAAATTTTTATAATTTTTTTTTTTATTATTTAATGTTACAAAACAAAAATGACCATGTTCACGTCTTAAAGTCATCCTGAGGACTTAGTTTTGGTTTAAAATTACACAACATCATGTATGTGTTGCTTTCTTTGGGCTTGTTTTCAGACCTGGTTGCTTATTTCTCTCAAATCTGGCAACAGAGTGGGCGCAGTGTCTAATAGTAGCAGTAAGCTAACGAGAGGCTACGTTCAGCTGGTGACTCGGGAGTCGGGACAGAGAAAATGTCAGGAGTTTGGAAGTATTATAAAATTGAAAGCGAAGGCAGTGTAACAGCCAGATGCAATGTTTGCAAGGCGGAGGTTACGCGTGGTGGAAAGAACAGAGCTACGTTCAACACGACCAATCTAATACGCCACCTGAGAAACAAACACCAACAACAACACGACGAGTACACAGCGGCCACTAAGGTAACGGCACTGAAACAACCAACACTTTTAAAAGGAAAGAGAAACAGCCCCAGAACAGTGAAAAGGCCAAAGAAATTACAGCCAAGATAGCTGAATTCATCGCGTTGGATGACCAGCCGTTATCGGTTACCTTTTTTTTGTCTTAATGCATTGCATAAAGATCGGATCGGGAAAAATCGGTATCGGCAGATTGTCAAAATCAAATGATCGGAATCGGATCGGGAGCAAAAAAAGGTGATTGGGACATCCCTAATTGTTGCTGATGGTTGTGGTAGAGGAGCTGTAAATGTTGCACTAAAATCTGTATCATGGTCAGTAGCGTCTGCAGTGTTTCCCCTAGGATGGAGTCATAGCAGCAGTGCTAAGGAACGCGGGCCAAGCAAAATGTGAGCGCAAAAATAGATTCTTGATAACGAAAACTTTGACGAAATGTATAAAGTTTTCATTGACGAGACGAGACGGGACTAAGGTGTTAATGGTGGACTATCGGACATTCAAAATGCAGGGTATTTCCCCCCAATTGTCCGTCTTGTCTGTCAAAATGCATCTTACGTTTCTAACTTGCAATATCATTATTTCCGCTCTCTTCACTCCAGAAGAGCGATCTCCCTGTGTCTCTCTGTGTGCGGGGGGCGGAGCCTAACAGACACGCTGAAGCAGCACACAGAGATCTGCCGGGGACGGAGCGTTCAAAAGTATAGAGATACTCTACAAAGCTCGTTTGCCATTAGTGTTTTCGCGTTGACACGAGTAGAGTAGTCTGTCCAAACAGCCGACCAAAAGGCGTCATATTCAGTCGGAGAAATGCACAATTTTCGACTTCCTTAACTCGTAGCTCTGTTGCCCCAATTACGAGTAACTTTATCACATCAGGTGTGCAGAGGTGGGAGAAGTACTCGGATCTTGTAGTTAAGTAAAAAAATACCATAGTGTAGGAAGAGTTCCTCAAGTAGAAGTATGATCATCAAAATATAGTTAAAGTAGCGACAGCAAAAGTAGTCATTGCAGGGCATGACATTAAGGATTTTGGGAGATGGCCCTGTGGGCCATCTAAGCTAATTTACAGATGGCCCTGAGTCCAATAGAGATGGCCCTGAAAAATGCGCGCGGACGAAATGACTCACGAAAGGTTTGGGGGACCTGCAGGTCTTAGATGCTGTCTGGTGCATTCTCTAGAATTATAAGATGAACCACCACAATATTATATTGTACAATTTCAATGTTATTCTTAATTTCACTTCTTCTTGTTTGTGTTTGCTGATTCAACGACTCAATGGCCCTCTGTCTGTCAGAGGGCCACTGACTGGGGTTGAAGATGGAACATTTTGAAGGGACACTCCCTTTCTGGAGATCTTGGAATCTTTTCTCCAGGTGCTTGATGAGCACATCTGCAAACACATACAAAATGTCAAATTTATAATCCCTGTCTCTGGACCACCATAAAAAAATCATTTATATCATAACAAATGTGAAATTATATTCCTGTCTCTGGACCACCATAAAAAAATTATCTATTAAAACATGTTATGCCCATATTTACTTATGAAGAAAATATTTACTTTTGAAGAAAAAATATTGAATATTTACTTTGAAGAAAATATTATTGGGCACATACCTATGACTTTGATTCTCTTTTTTCGGGGGGGGGGGGGGGCTGCAGCTCAGTCTTTCTCTTCTTTCCAGGTTGTTCACCTTGCTTTGGTGGACTAAGACACATTGTAATACACTCTGACTTTAAATTATTTGATCATTATGTATTCAGCATCAGAATCCGTAACAAACTGAAATTCCAGCGAAAATGTGGTTGCATTCGATTCATTGTCCGGGTAGTATTCAGTTGCGCCACTTATGTGACAGACAAGAATAGTCAACTCTAATGTCTAACCATAGACTGTATATATATAAAGTGTCTAACACTTAATGTGGAGAAAGAGATGTCCTGTATGGGTTGATTGTGCGTTGATCTGTTGGTAATGCCTCGAGGTTCCGGTGGGCATGTAAACAAATGCATAACGCTGCGCTATACTTTGTGGCCTCACCCGGTTGCATAGCGACACTTATTGTTTAGGTGTCTTTTTAATAAGCAGGTAATCATATCATTAGCTAGAACTAGCTGGATCTGATCGATATGGACATAAACGCGAGTGAAGTCTAATCTGACGGGAGAGAGAGATCAGCTGCTGCTGCTGACGAGTCGACACGCAGCTCTGCATAATCACATGCAGCGGTGAGCGGACAAAACACACACTTCAGGTTAGAATATCACACGTAGCTATTTTAATTACTTCTCAAACTACCTAAAATAGTTATAGATGTGTTTAGTTTTACTGTCGGGTCACTCATTACTGTATCCGCAAGCTGCATGATACTGGCATAATAGATTGCCCGATCGGGCAACCAGCAGGTGAGGCTTCATTGCCCGAGCTAAATGCTAGATGGCCCCGGGCCATCGGGCCATCCTTAATGTCGAGCCCTGCATTGTGCAGATTGGTCCATTTCAGAATAATATATATATGTTTTATAATGATTGATCATTAAAGTGTTCTCAAAGCTGGTGAAGGTGCTGCTAGTTTGAATGACTTTGTATACTGCAGGGTAGCTTGTGGATTTACTCCAGGTGGAACTAAAGTCTGATTTAAGACTCGATTATATTTCACATCAGTCATCCACATCTGTAAAGTAACTAAAGGTATTACATACATGTAGTGGAGTAGAAGTACACCATTTACCTATGAACTGTAGTGGAGTAGAAGTACACAGTAGCAAAACATTTAAATACTCCAGTAAAGTAAAAGTACCTCAACATTTTACTCAAGTAAAGTACAATATTTTAACAAAGTTATATATATTTAATTTATTTCACATTTAAATAAAGCAATTAATTCTGTTAACAATTTGTTAGTTTTTCCCTTTAAAAAATAACAAAAAGTAAATACAAGAATACCGTTAAAGTACCGGATCGATAAGCAGTATCGATAAGACTAGTAGTACCGTAGAAAACCTTAATGATACCCATCCCTAGATATTACACAAGTAAAGTGTTAAGAGAGTGAAATGTTGCTTTACAAATTTCAACACTTGATGCTGTCACCTTGATTCCAATGTCAGAAACCTGTATTTGCCTAACTGAATTGGTTTAAAGAGAGAAAACATTTTGACTAAAAGTTGAAAATGTAATTTTTCATCGACTAAAAGTAGATTAAAACGTTTTGAGTTTGTCGACTAAAACTATGAAGGAGAGAAATGACTAAAATGTGACTAAGACTAAATCAAAAACAGCTGCTGGCAATGTCTCAAGATTTAGCAAAATTCACCTTTATTGAACATACAGTAACACAAATACTACAAATCCACATAACAAACAATCAAAAATCAAAAAGGGTTGCCACTTATTATTATTATTATAATTAGAGAGAGAGATTGAGAGAGAGAGAGCGATTGAGATTGATTTGCGAGTTGCATATGAACTCAGTGCCGGCCCGTAGCACTGTCGTTATAGATGTTCGCCTATAGGCGCCAGATCTGGGGAGGCTCTGCGCTGGCAGTTCTGGAAAAAAAAAAAAATGTTTTGACCGTTGGTGCTCATCCTAATGTTCGGCCTTGATGTAACAACATTCATAATCCAAGTTACACGTTTCATTTGCCCTGTACGATGGGCGCTGTAAGTAATGAAAATGGGGGATGTTGGCTTATATGGCGCCCGCAGCTCACAGCCAAAATGCGAGGGAGAGAGAGAAGGGCGAGGTGAGGAGAGGCGGGGCTATGGCATCATCGTTTTCATGAAATGTACCGTACACACGGAGCCGCAAGCGTTTCGTCCTCAGACCTACCCACTTTGGGAGCCGTTATCAATAGGCGCGTTCACACCGCAGTACTTTTCCCACTTTAGTTCCGATATAAAGAGCCGGAACTAAAATGAGTTCATCAGAACCTTTTTTACCCCCTTTTGCTAGAGAGCAGGTACTTTCGTGGGAGAAAAAGGTTCCTATGTCTGATAGGCTGGGCGGAATGCAAACCACGCCCCGTAAAACTCCAAAAAGTGTTTTGAAGCTGCCATTTTATTATCCTCGCAGTATCAGGACAAGCCAAACATTCAACGGCCGGCTCGGTTCGCTGACGGCCGACACCGCCCTTTATTTTAATTATATGATTAATTTAATAATACTCACTTAGATCTAAAGCAAGTACCGGTCAAGGCTACAGCCAGAGGATGATCTGCGTTTATTCCTGTCTACATTGCATCCCCGCATCATCCGCCTGTGCGCATCAAAGACGCAGACTCAATGTTCCCACTAAAGTACGGGTGAGTGTAATAAGGAGGCAAAGTTGACGTTCAGTGTGTTGCTGGGAGCATATAAGGATTCATCCACAATGTTGAAAATGTTAAAACATAAAGATAAAAAGGTTTACAAAAGTTATTGTTTAATGTTTTAAGGAGGTGACGTTACTCAGCCAATCAAATTGTTGCATTCAGTGAGTCAGCACGATGGATTCAAACACACACACACACGCACAGACAGACAGACAGACACACAGACAGACACACAGAGAGAAACAGTCGGAGTAATTTCAAATTGTGTGCTCAAAAACGAGAAAGGTAGACAGCGACCTGGACCTCTTTGAAATGCAATTGAATACCCCTGCATTATAGCAACAACAATAATAATAATGGCAATAATAATTGGGAGGGTGGGCGCGGCTGTTCTTCTGTTCTCTGAGGGGAGGCTCACCATCCCACACCCCTGGTCTATACGATAGAGAACGTTAGCGGATACAACTTATATTGTCTCCGTGTGGACGGGGCCTTAATGTACACTTGAATTGCATTGTCGCTTGCAGCATTTGTGTGTGCACTGCAGAAAGGACGAAAGGATTTTTTTTGTATCACTAGGATGCCTAGATGAGATGTTATGACTTTTTTTTAGCATTTATATACCACTTTTAATTAATATATTTTCCTGGTACCAGCCAGAATTTCCCACTTGTTACAATCAATGTTCATCTTCAGTTTGACATTGATTTTACTCTTACAGGGATAAGTGGGTGGTCGATTTACCCTAACCCCTTTAATTGAGGCCAAATATACCTGCCTCAACCCAACATAATCTAAAGGTCCCATGTCATGGCCATTTCTACTGATCATGATTCCATTGTTGAGGTCTACTAGAATAGATTTATATTGTGCAATTTTCCGAACTCACATTGGTTTCTCATTCAGCATCTCTGTATAGCATGTGTATTCACTCTCTGTCCTAAACGGCTTGTTGGAGCTCCTGCCCCCCCCTCCCTGTGAGCCCACTGTGCTCTGATTGGTCAGCTCGCCCTCTATGTTCTGATGAGTCCACCACCGTTACAGCGGAACATCAGTGATTATGTGTGAGGAGCGGACAGTGTGAGCTGGGTTACTGGTGTCATTTCCTGCTTGCTGCGAGACATTGCGAATGGAGGGGGGGTGAGGGGGCTGCAGCACCCCCATCTGCGAGGCTCCACTAGCATGTTGTGTGTGTGTGTTGGGCAAAAGTTTCAGCCAATAGATGTATTCGAACTGCGGGATGTTATACCATTTATTTAAACTAGACAGATGCAGAACAAAAGCTTCCAAGCCTTTCAACTGTTCCAACTTTTTGGTTAAGAATAATCCTGAAGAGTCTGATGTGAAATGTTGCCAGTTCTACCACTTAAACCCCGCCTCTCTCTCCCAGCGAAGCAGCTTCACACACACACACACATAGGGGAGGGACCAGGCCGTGACAATTATTAGAATATTTCCCAGTACTTGTGGGTAGGGGTGGACGATATTCAATTAAATTCAAAACCTTTATTTATCCAGGTAAAATCCCATTGAGATCAAGGGAGACTTGCAGGACGATATTAGGTCTCCATGATATGCCTTTTCAGAGATCTCATATCTATCGTGATAGTGCACCAGGGTAGGATTTTCACGGCGGCCATGACGGCCGGTCTGGCCGTGAAGCCCCGAAAATAATTCTACGTCCTACGGCCACCATGGCCTGCGTGCCCCTGATTCTGTTAAAATCTCGAAGTAGCTTTGTTATGCTGCGTTCACAACGGACGCAATGCGAATATTCTCACCCTAACCGCTGGAGTTTCACCGCGGCTGTCAGCTGTGTTTACTCCTTATCCATGTAAATACTGTGGTGGAAACCAACTCCGACAAAATCAACCTATTTTACTGTGATTTAATTGTAATACACGTTTCAAAATGATGCCGAAGTAACTACATACTGATAACGGTTAGTAAAAACCAAGCTGTCTAGTCAGGATTCAGACCGTATTGCACTTCATTTATTGTCTTGGTTGATTCTGTTGGCTTATATTTAATTTTATCAATAAGGTATTTATATTGTTTTTCCCCTTTGAAACAGATGTTCAGTTATGCTAAAGTCTTTGATTGCACTTCAAGTGTAAAGTTTACATTTTAATTGTTTGGCACTGACTTTTCCTCATTGAGGTTTTATGTTTTACTTGGTTATGTTTTACTCTCCTTTTCATGTTTGTTGATGTTACATCACTGCTAGTGCTACCTAAAACAGAAAGTGAATTTTTATACTGAGAAACTGTGCCTTGAATATTTTATTTTATTTAGCAAGAGAGTGCACTTTACTTGGTGAAGAAACCAGTGTTAACGTTTGTTGTAGGGTGTAGGCTTACCTACTTGAACACTGAAGAAGCCATATCAACATTCCTGTTGAGTTGTTCATTCAGGGATTCATGCAGAATCAAAACCAGCTTGAAATGGTATTTTGGTCTGTTACTCCTTTTTATTTTACTTTGTGTTACCTTGTAGGTGGTTGTACTGTTAAGTAACTTGACAAATAACCATAATAACCGACATGAAAAAATATCGTGATAAATATCGTCTATCGTGATATTATATTTTTTAATATCGCCCACCCCTACTTGTGGGAAAGTATTTTACCTTGAAATGCACTATTCAAAACAACAATGAATTTTACTACAATCATTGATGTATTACTTCTCGTCTCACCCACTGCTTCCTTGAATGATCACATGGCAATAATAATGATCAAATGTTGCTTTAATTGTTCGCTTCAGAGTCAATCAGTTTAATTCCTCCTCCTTGATTTTGTATATCATGATCTGACTCACTTTTGGGCTAAGCTGTATAAAAACTAAACACATGGAATAATGAATGTGAACTCTTTTACATAACTTTCTATAAAAACGACAACAAATATCTTTCTATTTTACTCATATCAGTGCTGTGATTAATAAAAAAATAAAGGTAATATCCTCTTAAGGCTAATTTCTTATTTGGAGAATGTGACTAAAACTAAATATAATAGACCAAGTGATGGCTGGTTTTTGTTTAATGGACTAAAGTATTTTGGTGATGCTCAAAGTCATGGCGTCTGTTGGGTTATCTGTGTTTCCATGGCAGCAGCACGTTGCTGCTCAGGTTCCTGGTGATTTCCTCTGGGATGAGACACCTCGTAATCTGCTCTCTAAGAACATCTTTTCCCCTCTGTGGATCTGCGACTGTCTCGAGAGATACAACTATTGTACAAGCGTGGTTTCCATGTAATCAGGCAGCAGATACATCTTAACAAATATTAATAAAAGTTCCTCCTGAGCGAAAATCATAACCGTGGAATAAGTAAAGGTCAGTGAGTCCTCTGAGGATAAGCTCCACTAAACTCTTGGACGAGCTGTTGGCATAACAGGAAAAGGACACGATGATATCGAGCCCTGAACAAAATATGACCCGCCTGTGAAGATGCTCAAGTTATGTCCATCTTTATGTTTGTTTTCTTGCAGTGGATGGATTTGTGTGCCCCAACGTAATCACCCATCCATTAAACAAAGTAATGTAAGCTCCTGTATTTTCTTCGATTAATCTCCCCTACAAGTTCACAGGGCAATTCTTCAAAAATAAGGACAGCTGAAGGGTACACATGCATTTATTATGATTAAATGACTAATGAATGATAAAAAGTAGTGGGTATACACTGTGATAACAAAGCCAATCCTTAATGAAGAAATAGGACCAACCAGGGACTTCCTGCACGCCTTCTCCTCCGCTGCCTGCCTAAACACATTCTCCTCTTCTTTATCTTTTTGGATATAAAAGGCTCAATTAAACGGTCAAAATGTAATCCTGCTTTTTATACGCCAAATGTAATATTGACATGTCGATTACTTTTCGTTGTGGCTTATTATTATTATTATTATAAGTTTCACTGCAGTAACATGGGAAGTACTTAAACTAATTATACCCTTTGCTTTCAGTCTGATGTGCTGGGAAATGTACCAAACTATATTTATGAATTCACACAGAGAAGACTACTCATACTTTCAGGAGGACCACTGCTGTTTTTAAAAGTCGGAACAAGTTGAAGCGTGCAGACTGAATATTGATCAGATGCAAAGTAGGCATGACTCAAAATATCTTATCCAGTTGTATAGTTGTAAAGCATAGCCTACTGTATCTTATAGCAGCATGTCATTAACATTTAGTGAACATGTTGAGCTAGTCTGGCTTGTTGAAAACGGCTGTGGATCTTTGCAGGGCGGTACCAGAAAGAAGAGAAAAGGAGAAGCTCGGCTAACTTGACATCGTAATGGAAACTTTAAAGTAATCCTGAAAAAGCTTGACATTATTTTTCTTTGCAGTAATGCCATTAATCAAAATGAATCAACAGCCCAACCCCAACATGTATGATCTTACCCTTTCATTATTTCTGCCTCCTCTCATTAGTGTCTGTTTAGCTTTGTAATGTCTGCTCTGCATTACTGAAATGTGAGCTAGTTTGCTGCAGGGACATCTTTTTTTAAACCGCTTGGACTAACAGCTGCAAATTGTGTAATGATCGCGATGGTCAGGTCTGAGTCGTCGGTGTAAAAAGCTCCTGGAGTTGGAGGAAGAAGCTGTGGAGTCGGGGAGGAAATGAGGCTGCATTCCAGCACTGATTTATGAAGTGTCTCTCATTCTCTTTGTACTGTTGGCTAGTTTGCTGAAGACATCCCTGACTGGAGTTAGACCACCTCTGCATGTATAATGAAAGGATGTCATTTGAGAGAAATTAATACTAAGCTAAGTAAAAGACTAGTTGCTGATATGAAGATCCACTGTGACTACCCGATTTGCATGTCTGCCCGATTTGCACTGCGCAAGCGCGAATTGGTCTGCCATATTGGACCGCTACGTGCAGCAATCCAAACGGGACATTTGACGTCCGTACTGATCTAATAACAGTTTTATTCTTGAATCAACATTTTTTATGAAAAGTAATTTCCCTTTTCCAGGAACCTCCACTGAAAAAGTTTGTCCAGATTCCAGACGAATACATTTCTAATATTAAATAAATGAAAAACAATTCACAGTTAAGAATTAGATATAAATGTTTCCAGTGTGAAGGCTGTCAAACAGAAGTTAAATCCATTTCTCACTTATTCTAAGAATGTACGTAACCCACTAAACGGATTTATTCTGAAATAATCGGGAAATGACGTTGTAAAAACAATAACTCATCTCTCTCGTTCAGATTCATGCGGTCGTTTTTTTTTTTTTGCGAAACGCCGCTTTGTCAAATGTCCTGTTTGGATTGCCGTACGTAGCTGTCCAATATGGCAGACCAATTTGCGCTTGTGCGGTGCAAATCGGGCAGACATGCAAATCGGGTAGTCACATCCACCTTTGGGTTTTAGCTTCCTTTTGTAACTCTGTCCCACTTTGTGTTTCACTTCCTGCCTGCAGATTTCCCCCCTCTTGGTATCCCCATTTTCGAGACTGTGGTTTCTTTATTCACCAAGGAAATATCCTGATCCGAGCTCTGATGTGGACCACAGAGTTGAAGCTAACCGCTGACGGAATGAGTCACTTCTTAGCATGGGTCCAATGTGACTAGACGAGGCCTGTTTCATTATGAATCAGTAAGAGACTCGCTGCTGTGTGTGAGAACATGTCAACCAGACTGGGCTGGAGAGTTCACACCTGCGACAGGAATTAAAGACATTCCTGTAACACCTCGCAGGGTTCTATCCTACCGTGTTGGAAAAACAGTTTACAGTCTACAATGTTCAGTATGTGTGCTATATTAAGATAAAGGACACTTCTGCATCTAAAATTGGACTAGCCGCTCAGAAATATTTAACACTCAGCTTTTTGTTATTCATTTCAGAAATGTTGTTCCCCTTTTGAGCAATTCAACTTTTGTTCCACACACACCCTTGAAAACATCATGTCAAAACAAACTAGGCTTCTACTCGTATATTGTTTTGTTTAAGTCTCATTACGAAGTTATCTTAAAGTGACAAAGTAGTGCTCATTTGTTATGTATTAATAATATAGTTATGCATGTATGGTGTCATGGTCTTTTGATAAAAAGAAAAGGAAACCCAATTTATTTCTGACTTTTTTAATGATATTAACATCAAGACATCAGAGGCATATCACTATCTTTTAAGTTATTGCGCATATAAATAAGTGTATATAAAAGTTTGGATACATAGATTTTATGACATTTTCCATGTCAAATCTTGTATAAGAGCACATATGTTGTTCTCTGTTGCATAACTCCGAGCTTCTCTCATATTTTGATCAGTTACTCAAACTGAACCGAGGCCAGGAAACACAGCGCTTCATTCCTCCATGTGGACTCATTTTATTTGGCAGATCCAAACACAGCTGACCCAGACTGAAGTTGCAGGCACCCAGAACCTGGGTGTATGCCTGGGACTTATTTAAAACGTTTCCTAGAAAGAGTCTGGGTAATCCCCAGGAGAAGTTAGTATAGGTATCTTAGTCTGTATCTGAACTGAGGTGGATAATATCTGGCCAAGTGGGGGAACTGAGGCCACGTTTACACGGAGACGAAACGGGTTGTATCCGCTACAGTTCTCTATCGTATGGACGGTTCGTCCACACGAGGCCGTAACGGTACCGCGGAACTGGAGCCCTCAAACGGTAACGGGTCCCAAGGTGGGTAGATCTGCGGACGAACCGCTCTGGGGGGGCCTAACGGCTCCGTGTGTACGTCCTATACGATAATTTCCTGATAACGACGACGCCATAGCCCCGCCTCTCCTGCTCACCCCCGCGTCACCCGTGTCATTGCTGATGTGTTTTCACCAACAACCTCTGCTCCTCACTGCTGTAGCATGGTCAGTAGCTACTGTCTGCTACTGACCATGCTACAGATGTTAGTGCACAATCTACAGCTCCTCTACCACAACTATCAGCAACAAGTGGACATGGAGAACTACATGAACTACATGTTGCTAAATCCACCGCGGAGAATAAACAGAAAGGCAACCATGCTCGGGGGGTCTTCTTCGCTGCTTTTGGTGTATTTTGTGGCGGAAGTACAGCACCACCACTTCAGCGTCTCCAGTGGGTCGAGCGGTCTCGTGTGGATGGACACGTTTCTTGAGCCGATACCGTGTGTGGACGGAAGACTTTTTTGATATCGACTAAGGTTCGTTTTCGTTGTCGTAAACATGGCCTGAAGCTAAAGACCCCCCTGTGTTCAAATAAAGGAGAGGTTTTGGAGAACAAACTCACTCCAAAAGCCTCCTTGGATCATAAATACGAGCACAAATGATTATTCTGCTCCCGGGCTGTAACTAGCTTTACTTTCATTAGCTTTTATGCTGCCAAATAGTTTCTAGATTAAATAATGGATCGTTTGGCTTATAGAACTTCACTCCAAGGTGATTCAATATAAATGTCTTGCTCTGTCAGTCCAAAGATATTCCCTTGAAAAAGATACAAAAGAGAGAGAACAGGATACCTCAATATTTGAGTTGCTGAAAACTGCATTTTTGCCGTTTTTGCAAGATAAAAATCTAGAAATAGGTTATGATTCTTTTTCTGTCGATCAACTAATCGAGGAGTTTACTCACTACTACTTCTTCACTGCTGTTGAACCAATAGCATTCTTGCTCACTAACATTTCTGCTATTTATCTTAATGTTTTTTTTTATAGCATTTTGTCAATGCCATTTATATTTACAGAATAGATACAGTCCATGCAGAAACCATGCAGCGAGAGTATGACATGCATAAACAGCCCACCTGGAATTTCACTGTGACCACATGGCATGCACCCTAACCACTAGTCCCCTGGGACCCCGTAAAGCAGATTTCACACCCTATTTTACCGAATAAAATCCTGCATAAGAATACTAAATTGCGGCTTTTCATTTAGTCAACCATCGTTCTGTCTCACGGTTATCACATTTCAAACAGCTGGATGTCTGGGCATCTGTTCGCTTCCCAGAAATTGAAGTTCATATCCAGTTTTGTTTACGTCGTCAACCTAGAAATGCTATTCTCTTTACACAAGCTCCCTGTCGCTGCTGGGGAGTCCTGTGGGTCTAATTTATGTTTGCACGCAGCTGTTCAAAACCTACAGCTCCTTTTCTCATATTAAAACACCTTGTTTTCGTTGGGCATTTTCACCTTTATTGGATTGTTGATAGAGAAGAGGCAGAGTAGAAACTAGGGGAAGGGATGGGAGGGGGGTACAACAAAGGTCCTGGCTGGAATCAAACCAACAACTCTGTGTTTATGGGATTTTACCATACAATAGAGTCCATATTAAAACTCCTACACCTGTGTTTTGACCTCTTTTTAGTAGGTTATAGTCCAAGGTAAACTATTAATCTGTTCGCTTTTGGACTTTTGCTGCAGTCTTTATACAGGTTGGCAGAGATTCAAGGGAACATCTGGATTGTGTTAGAAAGATCAGACAGGGTTGGTAATAGTAACACTATGAACTCATTCTTGTTCAAAACAGATTGTATCCAGAGCCGACAGGTGTTTCCAGCTTTGATTTGAACTACTTGAATTTAATTCAAATGTTACTTATAGAAATATAATTGTAACATTTTGTGTTTTTCAATTGGTACATTTGGGTAAATTAGACGAATGGATGAATCACATCTCTGTTTATAATGTTTTCTTAACTTCTCTGCTTTCATAGCGACAGTGGTGTTATCCAGGAGGCCATGACTCTTTGGTATCCCTTACAATGTTGGTGCCATCATTTAACAATTTGTTTATATTCAATTAAAAGCCCTAACATCAACACTGAGCTGTCTGATTGGAGCACTCTTGTATCTTCATGTTTAAAATCTATATTCGCATATATTCTACAACTTTTGTTTGTATTGAAATCGGGGCCAAAACGACTTGATCAGGATATGCCAACTTCTTGCAAATTATTTGGAAGAATTCAAATGTAGGTTGGATTTTTCCATTAGCAAATCATTTCCATGATGATGCTGTTAAAGCCTTCACTGGTTTTCAGCAGCTTCCCTCTGTTCACTTCCCCATCAGACAAGATGGAAGAACTGACTCACCCGCCATGGTGACTCACTGTAACACTGATGCAGGTGTTGTAAGGGTTGCCAGGTAATTCAATTGTCCTGTTTTTGTCATTTAGCAAACCTATTGAAGGACTCTCCTCTTCTCTCTGAGATTTAAAGAAGAAACCATCCAGCATCCTTATCTCACTATTGTGGCCGTTCTGCTTTCCCCTCTCGCATCCACACGACCTGTTAACTCCTCAATGACCTCTGAGGGTTCTGTACTGACGGCTCTTTCCCCCCTTTTTGTCCGCAGAGAGAATCATCCCTTGGAGTGGAGAAGACCAATTGTGGCCTGAACAAAGACAGACGGAGAGAACTGTAAGTAAACACTGCAACTGTGTGAACCGCTCAGGGGTCAGGAAGTTTCTGTGTGTGTAACTCCTGCTGCATGAAGTGCTTATCGCATTTGTTTACACACAGGAATGGTGCGATGTGTGGAAAGGCTCAGAAAACACATTTGTTTTTTGTAGATGACAAAGAATCCATTTAAATAGTTTTTCGTAGTATCATAATTAGGGATGCACGATATTGGTTTTTTGAAACCGATACCGATAACTTCCTGCTTCTCAATACCGATACCGATAATAATATAATATATATATATTAAATGTACCTGTAGTTTTTGCACACCTGGTGGTAAAAAAGAGACAAGTAGTGAGCAAATGGCATGAGCATTACTACTATGAACAAAACAAAGCCAAGAACAGTTTGGACTCTTCAAAGTGACCATATTTATTTTCCCAAACAAATCTGGCAAACTTCTTGCCTTTTTCAAAAGCCTCGTCGATAGGTAAAAGCCCCGGTGCCTTTGCAGCTGGCTTTGGATTCGCCGCTAGTTTAGCAGCGCAGGCGTCTTCGTACGCTTTTAACACACCATCGTAGCGATGGCGATGTTTCAGGTGACTCATCAGGTTGGAAGTATTATAGCTCGTTGCCTTTTTCCCTCCTCGTGGAACTTCTGCATTGCATTTGTTAATACAAATAGCAAGCGAACTATCTAACTCTGACACTTTTAAATAGGCCCATACTACCGAGGACATGTTTGTTTACTGCCCTGGCTTCACAGCCGCACACCATTTACGTCACAGCCAGGCATGAGAAGGGAGCGCTGGATTTGTAAAAAACTCCCCTCTTCCTAAACCACTAACACCACAGTACTGGCAAAACGGGAGGAGCCGAGTGAAAAACAAGCGCCCTCATCCCAATCCACCCACACCGCAGGGTTTTTTTCTTTTTTTTAAACCCAAAAAATATATTGTATATTATCGGGGCTATTAATACTTTTATCGGGTTTATCGGGATGACGTCATAATTCCTAATTGATAATTATCGTGCACCACTAATCATAATGTATCTGAAGCTTTGTTTGGGTCAGAATATAAAGCAGGTGGCTAGTCATCGCTAAATCAACCATGTGTAAGGCTCCTTGCAATCATATTTGTATTCTTCAGATTGCCGGCTTATGTACCTCTCTTTGTCCGTGACCAGCATTTTGTTCACACACTTTGTTTTCAGAAATTAAATCATGGAAGACAAACAGTGAACAAAACAAACAAGGATATTACACTTCCACAGGTCGCTTTTTGCCAATTTATGGACAACAAAAAGTTTCACATGAGCAATCTGTTACATGTCGGTGTTTTTTGTTAGGTGTCGTCAACAGCTGATATGATGTAAGCTTGAACCCAGCTGTTTCCTAGCAACACACTTCCCATGTAAGGGTCTGTTATCAAAAACCTCTTATTCCCACTCCACCGCAGCTTCCTCCGAAGATAAGTGCTCAACCTAAAGGAGGCTCTGCTTTAATGATGCCAAAGAAAGTGCTTTACAGAAAGGATCAAAATCATAACAAACGATTTGATAAGAAAACCAAAGAGCAGTCGGCACCAGAAATGAAGTAAAGTCAGGGTTCTTCCGGTCATTAAAAACCTAGAAAAGTCATGGAAATTCAAAATGCTAATTCCAGGCCCTGGAAAAGTTATGGAAAACAATATCTTTCCCAAAGTTTTGGAAAAGTCATGGAAATGTAACTAAAGTTGCATCAAATATAATTTATATTTTATCTAATCGCCGAAATAGTAATAGCTTACTATAATGATAATAAGTATTGTATATTAATGAAACGTAAAATGGCATTTAACTGACGAGGTATTTTGCAGGTGAGAGATTTTAGTGGCTTGTAGAAGCTAGTAAGCCTCCTATTGGATTGGTTTTAGATATGCACGACATGTTTCAGACCTTATTTTCCTGTTCCATGTTAAAATAAACAATGTTCAGTGGTACCTGAGAGAGTCATTCTTTTGGTCATGGAAAATGACTGTTTAGTGTCATATAGACCGTTCGGCCACACGAGGACGACCGAATATGGCACTAAACGACTGAGGAAACGACAACGGGTCCCAAGGTGGATAGAAAGGCATACGCAACTCTCTGGGGGGTCAAACGGCTCCGTGTGTGCGCCCTATACGGACATTTTCAGATCACTGATAGTGATTGCGCAATAGCCCCGCCTCTCCCCACCTCTTCTGCTCACCTCCGCTTACCCCGCGCCAGTGCTGAAGTGTTTCGCCACCAACAACAACAACAATGGCGGATCGCAGAGTTGCTATCGTGCTCCGGACGCTATTGACCATGCTACAGTTGTTTGTGCAACATCTACAGCAATAATGATGAGGCAATAGCCCCGCCTCTCCCCACCTCTGCTGCTCACCCCCACGTCAAAGTAAACTGCATCCTGAATTCAGATTATTTATCTTTCTCTCGCGAGTGAAGTCTATTCTGACAGGACGGAGACACGCAGCTCTGCTCACCTGCAGCTCCTCCCGCTGCAGCAAAACACACACTTCAAGTCAGATCATCACCCTTAGCTATTTTAATTACCTCTCAAACTCCCTAAACTAGTTATAAATATGTTTATTTTTACAGTCGGCCGGGTCACTGATTACTGGATGAGCTGCTGCATGAGACAGACACTGACGCTGTCCGAAGAGAGGGAGGAAAAAGAGAGGCTCCGTGTATTTTATCATTATATTATATAGAGTCGTTATTCATTTGTTTTAAAGCTCAATAAATAACAAAGAAGACCTTTGACCGGCACTTTTATAATTTTGTGCGGAAGATTTCAACTTTAATACACGCTGACTGGCGAAAAACTCTGCCCGGTTCCCTCGGCCCCCACCGCGGAGAATAAACAGAAGGGCAACCATGACAACCATGCTTCTTCGCTGCTTTTGTGGAGGAAGTTACAGCGCCACGCACAGGCTCCTGCATATGTACTGCAGCTTCTCCAGCGGTTGGAGCTAAACGGAGCGGTCTCGTGTGGGCAGACACTATCCGGATAATTATTGCATGTGGACGGAAGCCGTTTGCGATTGCGTTTGCGTTAATCCTATGCGTTTAGCCGTTTTCGTCCTCGTGGGGCCGCAGCCTTAATTTGGCAGTTGGCAAGGGGTAATTGCATTCCCTGCTGATATGCTTTACATCAGAGTATAACGCCTATAATCGCTGCTCTTTTGAGGATGTGTAAGCCATTAGTGATCTGATGAAACGGGGAGTAAAGGTGCCTCTGAGATCAAAGCGGACAAGTGAATGATGGCTGTAGAGGATGTGTGTGAGGCCCCACCCTGCGTTTCATTGTCAGCGCTCAGACAGGAAGCAGACCTTTCACACTCGCGCACGAGACACAGTGGAAGTTGTCAGAGTTGTTGTGAACAAACGGGAATTTAATTCACTCGGAGGCAACCTAAGTGTGTGTTCGTACTTTTTGGAAGTGTGTGTGGAAACTGAAAAGGCATGTGAATATCTGCAAATAAAACATAATAAACTGCCTTTTGTTCTTTAATGTCATGTTAATTCATTGAAAATGTCAGAGCCTTTTGTATCAGCAAACCTTTCTACTATCAAATGTGTATCTTTTCTATAGAACATCTAACATGTGTTTTTTAAGCACAATTACAGTAGGGAGAAACAGCACACAGTTAATGTGTTGCTGGTGTATTCAGTGCTCATTGCTGTGAGGGGGGTTCTTCCTTTTTAAGGCCATGAGTGTGGTGCAAGTCGTGAATTATTCATCCCGGCACGCGTGAGTGAATGAAAGGTAAACTGATAGCACAGAGCAGCGCCTTGCTTGGTCTCTGCTGCATTTTGAAAGTGCGGACTGGCTCTCAAATGTCAAAATGTTAACATCGTCTTTCCCATAAAACTGTTACCCTGGTCTCTGGGACCGGATGAAGGACATCTGATATGGGGTTCTGAATAATGCAGGGTGATGGTTTGGGAAAGACCAAGTTCAGTTTCCCTTTGTTATCCCAACGCCATCTCCTTGTGCTCAGGGAAATTATTAATGTGTCCAGTAATTATATGGAAGATCTTTGAAAGAAATGACATAGTTCTTGAGAAAAAGGATCTCGAAACCAAAATACTTTGATATGTGATCATTGAACTGTGTGTGCTTCTGCTTGTTACATTTCCTGGAATAGTTATTTCGTCTTAGTGAACATGAAGGAATAGAAGAATAGTGAATGTCAGCGGCTGTAGTTTCCCTGAAGGAAGAATTGCACTGCTGTCATTTCATGAAAAGGTCCTTTCTAAAATTTGAATTTGAAACTGCTTCCTAAGCAGTCTGTTTGAATGGCTGAGATTTAGCCGTCCTCTGTGTCACTCCCTAATCAGACCCACACCTCTCACCCACTCCTTCCCTGTAAATAATTCAGAACAGCCTTTTGCCTGCAGAGAACAGCGTACTCACAATTGATAATGGAGGATAGCAGTTAAAAAAACGCTGCCGATGCACATTTCAGAAGTGTGGAAAGTTCTGCTTTTAACTACAGTAATTCAATTCAGACACATTTTTCCAGTGACTAACTTTAAGTCTATCAATGCACATCTGTCTGTAAGTAGATGAAAAGTAAATGAGGTGCCATGTATATCTTCTTAAAAAACATCAATTTATATACACTAAAGAAGAACAAGTATTCCCAATGTGAGACTGGGTGAGTGTTTTATTAGGAGGCAGGACCTCGTGTTAGTAGTTACCGGCCATGTATTGTTATCTGGCTCATACTGCAAGTTAAAGTGCATATCATTTTAAGGAAGTCCACTTTATGATGTGATGACGGATACAGAAGATGAGTATAAGTGATTAACATCCTCCAGTAACACTTTTCTCCGGGATGTTTTCGTGGTTGATCGGGCAGTGGGTCTATAATCAAATCAAATTTGTGTTTTTATTTGTATTCTTTTAGTCACGGCTTTGAGTCCAATCTGTGTTGTGTTGTAAAATGGTGTTGTATGAGAAGCTGGCTGTCAATGTTATATCTATGTCATCTTTGAGGGGTGAGGTTAACACTTTCTCATTCATGCTTTCAGGATCTTTAGGAAACAGGAAATCCTACTTTGTTCTAGTGTTTGGGAGACAGGAAGTTGTGGCTTTTGTGACTGGACCTCGTTTTGCTTTGGCATGTTGCCCAGAGATTCATTCTGATCATGGACATATTCATTTGTCTGTGTCTTTTTCTGACACTATTCAATGTATAGGTTATCATTAAATTGTGTTAAGATGTTTGTATACAATGTCACCGCTTCCTAGATTGAACCAAAAATTAAAAAAGATGATAGGGAGACATTTATAGTCTATAGTCTCCGAGAAATAATCCACAATCTGCCTTTTCTCCAGCAGAGTGCACCAGAGGAAATGGTCTGTCTGCAAACTCCGTAATATACGGAGTTCATATTGAGTTTTTCTTGTTTTGTCTTAATGACACACAGTTTGTGTCAATGTTTTGATATTGAACCCTTTTAACAGAAACACAGACAGTTGGCCTTTAGATGAAAGGATGCAAACTTTGAGATGAGCCGTGAGGGTTTGATCTAATTTCCCTTTTCCTTTCAGTGTGTCACAATTTGGGAGCTTAATGATAATTGACGACGTAATTTACAAGCCCACTTAAATGTATCAACCACTAATTGGTTTGAAGAGATTAATGGCGCCATTTGCCACTTGATTAGCCACTGGAATAATTTGTCTACAAATCTGCTTTCAAAGTGTGTTTCTCATCACTACAGATCAGGTCAGTGTTGGGTGAATAATTTACCTTTTGTGAAGTTTGTGGTTGTTTTAGTTTCTAGTGTTTCAGACTCTAAGCTTACACAGTGGTTACAGCGGTCTACCGTAACGTCTCATTAGTGGCTTCAATAGTCTTAATGAAGAGCGCGCTGTATATTTACTCGACCGGCGGCAGCACCATTGACTTTATACAGCGAAGGATCATGATTTTAAAATGTTAAATCAAGCATATAGAGGCAGGTAAACAATATATAGGTTTCCAAAAAACAAGAAAACAATTGGCTTTCAAAAGAGTACTTTCCATAGTTGCATGTTACAATAAGAAAGTATGCGGTTATGTTACCCTAATGTGCAAGTTTTGTTTAGTATTAGAGATTGGCAACGTCAACTACTTATGATTACAATTCACTAGTTTCTTCTTCCTTTGGTTTGATTAGTAAGGATAAATATATTCTCTTTAGACACAAAAGCTGTGTTTGAATAGATTTAAGTTGATCACTAGCTCTTACACAATGTCATGTGAAACCTACCTTTCTGTTCCATTTAAAAACACAACAGCAGAAAATAGTTGAGACTAGATTTAGAGGAGGATATTAAAAAAGTGTAAGGTTACTGCTTTGGTCTTTGCTCTCTGTCGGATTGAAAACGTAGTGCCTTTAGCCCTGCTTAGCTCCACAGTGAAACATAAATACATATACATAAATAATTTAATACTATCTTCTTTTCTCACTTCAGACTCCATCATATCGAATTTCCCTACAATGATTGACTGTCTGTAGTGTTCATATAGAGTAGACCTTAGACGCACTGAGACACAGTTTTAATGGTTACCAGTAGTGGTGCACGATAATTATAGGCCCGATAATTATCGGTCCGATATTAGGAATTATGACGTCATCCCGATAAACCCGATAATAGTATTAATAGCCCCGATAATATACAATATATTTTTTGGGTAAAAAAAAAGAAAAAAAATCTGCGGTGTGGGTGGATTGGGATGAGGGGCGCTTGTTTTTTACTCGGCTCCTCCCGTTTTGCCAGTACTGTGGTATTAGTGGTTTAGGAAGAGGGGAGTTTTTCACAAATCCAGCGCTCCCTAACTCATGCCTGGCTGTGACGTAAATGGTGTGCGGCCGTGAAGCCAGGGCAGTAAACAAACATGTCCTCGGTAGTATGGGCCTATTTAAAAGTGTCAGAGTTAGATAGTTCGCTTGCTATTTGTATTAACAAATGCAATGCAGAAGTTCCACGAGGAGGGAAAAAGGCAACGAGCTATAATACTTCCAACCTGATTAGTCACCTGAAACATCGCCATCGCTACGATGGTGTGTTAAAAGCGTACGAAGACGCCTGCGCTGCTAAACTAGCGGCGAATCCAAAGCCAGCTGCAAAGGCACCGGGGCTTTTACCTATCGACGAGGCTTTTGAAAAAGGCAAGAACTTTATTTGGGGAAATAAATATGGTCACTTTGAAGAGTCAAAACTGTTCTGTTTTTTACCACCAGGTGTGCAAAAACTACAGGTACATTTAATACATATATATTATATTATTATCGGTATCGGTCTTGAGAAGCAGGAAGTTATCGGTATCGGTTTCAAAAAACCAATATCGTGCATCCCTAGTTACCAGTCACTTGATACACTTTTCTTTTCAACAGTTGGCGGTCGGAAAAACGCATCCTCTGCAGGAAACAACGTCTGAGGGCTTCTTAATATTTAATAAACTATGAATGTTTCTTATCCATGTAACAGGAAGAAACTCATCTAACTGATGATATGAACCATTTTTAGCAAAAAAAAAACACAAAACTAACGCGGAGCCTCTGAATTAGCCCTGGGCGGAAAAAATGCTAACGCCGTTAGCACAGAACTCACTCATAAAACCCTTATTACTTATTGTAAATGCAAATCCAACATATCGATTAACATCGTGAGATGACACAGAATCGATAGGAATCTGTATCATCACTCCATGATCAGAACTCGAGACATTATAAACAAAAACAGACAGATCACAACACGTGGCATTAGGTAGCAAACACGGCAATATGTCTTACCTTTGTTAAGATAGCTTTCGCTTTAGGCAAACTGCGTGCGCATAGCCCCCACTTCTCGATGGTAACGTTGGTGTGTATGTGGAAATTCCCCTTCGATTATATTGGCTCTAACGGTTCGAAAGAGATGTCAATCATCAAAATCGACCAATGGGTTCCAGAGAAACGGCAAAAACCCCCATTTCCACCCAAATCACCTCAGAGGTGTAGTTTTTTTTTCTAAACCTCTCTAAAAAGGTCAAATGTCACTTGTTTTGCATCAACCTTGATACAGGGTACTTATTATATGTATTATCTTTTAGTCTACTAACCCATCATCCAAGGGTGGTTTTCACTATAAGTAAAACATTATTTTTGGACGGACACTATAATTTACAGTCTTTTACCATGTTCAATCTGAATTTTCTTTAAAATAAAAATCTATATTGATTCTGACTTTTCTACATCCAACTCACAGGTTTATCATTACTTTGAGAAAAAAGATTATTAATTTCCCCCTTTTTAGAAGTGTAGTTATGGCCATTTGTTCGGGAAATGTCATTTTCAAGCATGAAACCTGAAAAACAGGCTTGGGGCTTAACAGGTTAAGAAACCAGACATTAAGTGTGAATCATTGTTTTGAAAAGGAGTCGTGTTATCTTAAGCATTAGGGGATCAGCATGTGCTCTAATGACGCCACATTTTGGAAAACAATGAAAGATGAGTATAACAGTGACACAGATTTTAGTTTTTGAGCCACACAGCGATGGTTGGTGGGGAGATAAAACGGTTATCATCATCCAGGGGTTACATTGACTTGGTTTGAAGAATGCTGCCTTGGCCTTTAGGCTGCTCTATATCAGCCATTGAGATGCATGAATGATGGACTTTATCTGAAACACAGATCTTTAGAGAGAACAGTATTGATCTGTACAGCTCTTGTTCAGTTAATGCAGTGCTGAATGTTAGTCGAGTAGGCACACTGCAGGGTGAGTGCAGGATTTATACACACCTTTCTTTAATCATAAGCTAAATAATAAAATTCATACCATGCTTTGTCTAGCTACTTCTCCACTGGGATTTGATATTTGCTGTAAGTGCTGTGTGTAAGCCGCGAGTCATTATGTCTTCCTCTGAAACTCTCCGCTCTGCTGCAGTGAGTCTCCTCTTTATGGATCAATGTTGAAGCAGTGAGCTGACACAGTGAAAAGCAATATTCATAAATAATGAGCAGGGCACCCTTTGGCCCGTCTTTCAGTCCTGACCGAGAACAGAACAAAACGGTAAACATGAATCAAGCTTACGTTCTGCTTATGGAATTTAAAGTGGACCTATCATGCTATATTTGAATAATATATTGTAGGGCCCTACCTATATAAAACATTTCTGCAAATTTTAGCCATGCCTCATTTCGCTCCATTTGCTCTTTTTTAGCCCTGTTTTTGCAAGGGCTGAATCTGGGAGAAGTCTTCTTCGCTGCTTTTGTGGCAGACTACAGCGCCACCTACATGCCTGGCATATTTACTACAGCGCCTCCAGCGCTTTCGAACGGCAATGGCCGTGGCTGTCTCCTCCTGATAGGTGGAGAGTTGCCCATATAGGCGGAGCTCCTCGTTTCTGACGTCAGAGATATTTCAAATCTGTATCAGTCTGTATCAGATCTGTTGCAGCCCCGTTTTTAGAGATTTGGGTATGGAGGAAAAGAGAGAGGGTTGTGTTTTCTGACACTTGGTGAGTTCCCTGACACACCGGGGACACATATTCATGTATAAAAGACGTACAAAAGTGCATTTTGCATTATAGGTCCCCTTTAAGATAAAGCGTTTTGTCACTGTATTGCTTGTTGTTCGCTGCATATGATTTAAGATTGTGTTTGTCCTTGTTTTAGTTTGACAGTGTAATACTTTTCTTTATACACGGCTGTCGAGATCTCTGTGTTGAATTCCCCTCCTGCTGTTCCGTTTGTTCCCTGGAGACGACAACCTGGTGTTTGTGATTCATTGAAACAGAAATATCCTCAGAGAGCTGTCACCTTTAGCACCTCACCCCTCCCATCGGCAGCACAAAGATGTGCCACTGAGTGAGCACGGAGAACAGCTTTAAGTGCTTCATTATTACCCGTTTCACCACCTTTTATGTTGCGGGCAAATTGACACTTGGTCACAGCTGCACATCAAAGCATGAAGCACTCCACCCAAATAAACGGATGTGGCAATAGCAGTACTTGTCATATTTGCAATATTCAACTGAAAAGAGACTAATGGCAGTCGATTTTAGAGTAGATCTCTGTGCATCATTTAAGCCAGCCAGACAGCATCTAGCATACTAAACAGGGTGGACAGCCCAGGGGCAAAGACACTTATATACGCTTTGTGGAAACTTTAATTGACCACTTAAAGGTGCATTCAGACGTGACGCCAATTTTAGAGGCGGCGTATTTGCTCATAAACTCGACATTAGGATATTTGACATTTCAAGACCCAGTTTTGCCATTAGCAGGATAAACTGAGGTGAGAAGCGAAATTAAATTAATATCCAGGGAATTTCATTCCACTTCATCATTGCGCACAGATGAGAAGAATAAGGACAAAATAACAAACAAAGAACTAGATGCGATCACTGAGGCTGTCCAGTGTGAGAAAAAGTTTTTAGAGAGTACTTGTCCATGGACAAGTGAGTTTGGAAATGTACTTGTCCGAATACATTTTTCACTTGTCCAGAATGGATAAAAATTTGGGGCCACTGGAATCTTCTTCTTCGCCATCGTATTTTACATTTTCCCACGGTTTTTACGACACCGCTAACGTAAGTGAGTGGTAAGATTTTACTGCATCACACATAGGGTTGGGTATCGTTTGGATTTTAACGATTCCGGTTCTACTTTTCGATTCCGGTTATTTTTGGTTCTCGATTCCGGTTCTTTGAGAGGGTAAAAATAAGTCCCATGACAAACTAGGATAAACATATATTTATGAAAACATTAAGTAAAATCTGTATTCCTATTTACAAATCACTTCATACTGTTGAATTTCTTACGGTTATTGAACACAATTATATAAAAATAATCTCTGCATTGTTTAGTTAGTTCTAAGTGGTGCAGTTTGAGAATGTACAATTGGCCCAGTGTCCTCTGATGTTACACTGCAACCTGCCTGTGAGACACAGTCCAACCACACATGTCCAACATATAGGACATAACCTAATATTAATAATAATAATAAATACATTATATGTATAGCCTATAGGCCTAGCGCTTTTCTACAACTCAAAGACGCTTGCACGCTTACACATGTCCTGCAATACACATGCTGCAGCTGCCCAGCTGCTCACTGTTTATAAGAGGAAATAAATAGTATTTTCATTTCAATAATGTACTTTCTATACCCTGCTTCATAAACAATACTGACATCCCTGTGCTCCTCCGAGTCTGGGGGTCCGGGGATGTGAGGACAGCGCGAGGACACAGACAGGGAGGCTGCTTCACTTCATAAAGGAAATGGTAGTCAATATTAACAACATAGGAGTTAAAATGCTTAATAACCTTCATTACGTGTTAGAAAGAACATAAGAAAGTTTGATAAAGATGAGGCTGTTAAACGGGCAGCGGATCTGCTGTGTGTAGAAAGAGAGAGAGACGCTGAGCTGCACCGTGCAGCGATCAGCTGATACAGAGCATAGAGAGAGCTGCGGGGCTCGGGGCTCGGCCTCGCCTCCTGTCCTCACAACTCTTATTAATCCCGGTACCGGACAATTGTTATTTGTTCCTACTCGGAACCGAGTTTTGCTTCCCAACCCGGCCACTGTGCTACACTTCCCGCCCCGCTCCGCCCGACCCCGTCTAACTGTACAGAAACTGTACAATTGAAAGATCTACTTGTCCGATATTGTAAACAACACGTCCCGGATGGTGGGACGTGTACTTTTTCGCACACTGCTGTCAAATAAAACACATTTCCATACTTTAAATTGAAATGAAATCACTCGATGGTTTGCTATCTACTTAAAAGTAATGCTTGTAAAGTTGTTTCATTATTTCAAGCAAATAAGACCATAGCACAGGTGTTACAGGTTTTTGATTTACATTTTGATTATTAGATTAACTGTTTTGGCCATTACATGTCAGAAAATAGTGAAATATGTCGTCATTGTAATTTCCTGTAATATTCTCTTCTGTAATTTCCTCAAACTTAAGACATGTATTCAAACCGTTTGCGTTCTCATACAAAAAGGTTGCATTACTTTTGTTAGCAAACATTTGACCAATACATTTTGACCATGTAATCCATAATTATATTTATTTTTCATGTTTAATTATGGGACTTTTGATTCTTGTAGCCATTTGTGGGAAACGATAGTATTTTGCTGCTTCCGCATTGCATATCCCTTTGTGCATTGTCCCTGTATTGGTGGTGATAACAGGCAGTGATTTTGAACATTTACTGTTATGTGTGTGCTATTAATAGCCAGCTGCTGCCGTTCCTTTAACAGAGGACCCATTCTCAGTTTTTTTTGGAAACCTATCTTTGCCTTGCCGTTATCATCGCCCCTCCCTCCCTTCCTCCTTCTCTCCCTCCCTCCCTCCCTCCCTCCCTCCTTCTCTCCCTCCCTCCCAAGGCCCCACAGCCTCATCAGCTCTGGTAACTATGAGCTTCTGTGCTGAACAATGTTAATGTCGTCCCCGAGCGCCACTTCATCGTCAGGTTGAGCGTCTGCGCTGAGGTGAGCAGTGAATATGAAGTCTCACTAAAGCTGGGACAGATGTTGACACACGAGGGAGTTAAAAAAGGATGAACTTTTTACTGCAGATATTTACTCTTGCTCTAATCACAGACATGCCAGCTGCATAAATCCCAAAATAGTGTGCATTCGTAAAAGCGTAATGACTGTTAATGACTGGGAATGAGATAAATAAGTGCATATTTAAAGAGTTGCTAATCTTCCACTGAGAGACTTTTCAGCTTTTCAAGTGGCCATTTTATTTGACTTATTAGAACAGAAGACATCAGCGGCACCTTGACCGCGGTGACGGATTATTACCATAATAGTCCCGTCTGCTCTGTTATTGTCTCCTAAATGATTACCCCGGACCCCTCCCCCACTGTATCCTGCTCATCAGTCCTTCTGGTGCACGCAGACTGGCTTGGATTTCTTACAATATTCTGTCCACTGCTTCCTCAATTATTGGAACAAACGGGAGCTCAGATGTCATTCGAGAGAAGCACTTTTATCGGCAACTTGGAGGAGCTGAGTCTGAGTGGTTTACGGGTGGTGGGGGGGGAGGCTGTAGTGTACAGTGGTGGCAGCAGCGTTGACGGCGATAGCATCCTCATTTCACAGAAGCCGCAGGCAGTGGAGGGAGGGGAGAGACAGGCATGGAAACTGTGGGAGGCAGACGGGAGTAGTGACAGGCGTTGCATCCTGAGTATTATTTGCAATATCACAAGAAGCTGTTATGTGGATGAGTGAGTTTGAGAAAAAAATAAGACGAAGCTACAGCAGCAGGCGTTTGTTGTTTAGAGATAGAAGTAGAGCGGAGGGAGTGGAGTAGGTGTGAAGCAATCACCAGGGAAATGGACCGGGAAACTG
Source organism: Pseudochaenichthys georgianus (assembly GCF_902827115.2). Lineage (NCBI taxonomy): Eukaryota > Metazoa > Chordata > Actinopteri > Perciformes > Channichthyidae > Pseudochaenichthys > Pseudochaenichthys georgianus. The sequence goes on from NC_047503.1 coordinate 36,734,701, forward strand.
TACTTCCCAACACACGTGTCCTCAATGTGGATTAAGGTGAGCGCCGGCGTCTGTATTATGTTGCTGAAACAAACCTGATCTCAGTGACGGAGTACCTGTGGATCAGCGGCATGTGGAATAATTACAGAAAAGGCATCAGCTGTGAGGACAATTAAGGGATTCAGAGGACCAGGAAGTGGATGCGGCTCGCAGCTCATCTCTTTTCCACACGTCTTCCAACGTCAGAACAGCGAGTCTACTAATGAGCAAGTCGATGTGTGGCTGTGGCTGCAGCTTCATCTCCTCTTTGATGAAGAGACTGGGCCGCACAACGTGCTGCTCAGATCTGTTCTCCAGCCATACTTCAGAACAGCTGCACCGACTGGCCACCGGCTGCGCACCTCAACCAAAGGTAACGCTGCGTCCGTGCCCTCTGTCTCCGCACCCTCCTGATCCATCAGCTTTTGTGTGTTCTCACCCGTTTGCGATGCAGGACACATATGGGGCCGGACCTCATATTGCAGAAAGCACCGTGTGTGAAGTACAGCCTTGTTCATCTGCTTTGGCTGTCCAAAACTATTTCCCAGGTTTAAGAAGTGTGCTAGCAGGCAGTGCAGCGCAGTAATTGATTCTGTAATGGCACTAGGTGATTTAATGGCTGTCTTGCTGCCTTGACAACAGTGGACTTGCTTTCAGCTGACTTATTCAAATGGATGCCTTCAGACAGCCTGGGGTTTACAGTAATTGCTGCCCATCAACAATTGAGGGAAAAAGCTTTTTCTAATGGAATAAATAAAAGCCTAACAAGATTTTGTGTGTCTGAGTGCTTGTGTGCCAGTGTGTGAGTGGGGCTTTGCTCCAACACACACTTGTCTCAAGACTGTAGCTTCTAGGGTTCCTTCTGTTTCTGTTTGTTATGCACAAGACTGATTTAATAGTTTGCTGGCACCGACTACGATTTTAAGTCCCTTACAGAGACCTTCTGGCAGACGGCCATCTTCGCAGTAGACGAGATTGATTCTCTACGTTTCTGAGAAAATGTATGCTCATGTGTAATGATGGAATTCCACAAAGGAAAATGTTGCATGGCAACAATTCAATTAAAGAGATAATAAGTGGCACTTTGTGAATGTGGTTTTTTGCTTATTGACAAAACCTTAATCCCATTGTTATGTTGAACAGAAGTTGTTGTTTTTCCTGAGAAAGCATTGTCATATTGTGAAGAACATAAAACTATGACATGAATGTGGAAAAACGTTGTCCCTGAGCAGCTCAGGGTTTCACTTTCGTCCTCGGAGACATCACAGGGCACCAGCTCTAAATAGAAACATCGATTTAAAGCTCCTGCATTGTATTGGAGACACAAAGGTTTCAACAAATGCAGTGTATTTATAGGATATACAGTTTTTATCAATCCTCAAACTGTTTCTAATATTGCATTTGTTGGCTCAAAGATGTTTGCCATTGAAAAAGTTAAAGGTTTAATCTTCTCTTATTGGTTTTGGTTGCAGTTATTCAGGAATCTGTTAGGACAGCAGAATGTTTCTAGCAGCTTTAAATCGCCAATATTGGTTTGCTCAGTCTTCACTTAGACGTTCAAATATTAACAGTGGACATTAATAGAATAGAATGGGTGGGATGAAACCCTCTTTAATGGTCTCACATGCAGAGCACACAGCACACAGTGAAATGTGGCCTCTGCTTTTAACCCATCCGAGTACCAGAAGTCTAGTACTAGGAGCAGTGGGCAGCTATCGCAAAGCGCCCGGGGTGCATTGGGAGTGGGTGGGGGAAGGGGGTTGTCCGGTGCCTTGCTCAAGGGCACCACGGCGGGGCCCAGGAGGTCAACTGGGACCTCTCCAAGTAGCAGTCCACACTCCATATTTAGGTCTGTTCGGGGACTTGAACCGGCGACCCTACGGCTCACAGGCCAAGCCCCTACTGACTGAGCCACTGCCGCACTATGGAGTCTAATGGAGTCTTTGTACTTCCGCTGTTCGATCTATATCCGTTACTATGTGCTTTGTGAACAGCAAGTCTTCTCTCCACTCTCCACTGTTGTATTAAGGTCATGTTGGTGGGATTTATCGCTGCTATTTGAGGATGTTCAGCTCAGTCCTCTTATTTTCCTTCCGTATTCTCAACACAGTTGATGTGCTCGCTTCATCCAGTAGCTTTGAAATCACACGGTTTCTTACTGACTCAGGTTTCATATTTCTCAAAGCTAGAAATCATTGTCGCACATTAGCGCTTAGGATCTCGGTTTTCACAATCCAACAATACACATAGAATCCCATCATAAGCATATTATTCATGCATCTGAATGATTTGAAATGGATATTTTAATAGATGCCAACTCAGATGTCATTAATTCGGAAAAAGCAATATGTCAGTAGTTTTTGCTACTAGTTTTGTTCTGCTTTTATATTTTCGAAACATTTCAATAAAACAGGACTTTTTAAACATAATTATACCCAAGTGTCTTCATTGAGTTTCGTCTCAACCACCTTTATTGGCGGCTAAATTAAGGCGAGGAAATCACAAGATTAATAGGACTTTATAAAATAAGTTTTGCCAGCTCTAAAGGATATGAACGAGACCATAGATGTGTTAAGCATCTGTTATCAGCATTTAAGACTTTGATAGCAAACATTGACTGATATATTTATTTTTATAAACATCTGACAACAATTTCCTAAATGTTTGTTTAATATGAATCATGTTTGAGGTCTGTGCTAAACAAGATATTTTGCATTGGAAAACAACTTCAATCACAACTTTATATGACATATATTATATTAAGAATGGAATGGGTTGCAGCTGCAAAAGAAATAGAGCAAGCTTCATGAATGATGCAGTAAGATGCCCCAATTGAACAGATACTGGATATTGGCTTAGGACACCAAAACTAATAATTTTGAAACAACACATTTATAAAGCATTTAAAAGTATTATTTCCTGCTCGATGCACAACTGCTGCTCGATGACATTTCAGACTGTTTGAGTTTTATTTGAATCCCCAGAAACACATTTGCTTTTCAGTTGTATTGGGGGGCAGTCAGGTGAGCTTCTGTGATGGTATCAGAGCTGTCTTTCCAAATCCACCAGAGAGAAGCACACTCTGGTTGAAGTGCTCCAGGTTGACTCTGTTCACAAGGCCAAACTAAAGTCTGTGTGTGGCTGTGGCTTTATCTGCGAAGTGCCAACTTGGCATCGCCTTGAGAAAAAACTCCCACCCTCTTGTCCACATCAGCAGCTTCACCAGGGACTGTCTGTCTGTACGTCATACCACCAGACTGCTGGGCACTCGGTATCATGACATGGTTATTCTAAGAAAATGAAAAATCTTTCCGCTACTAAGCGTTTATAAACACATGCTTAAAAAGAATCTGTCCAAGCTGGCATGCGACAAGATATTTAGTGAGAGGGGAACGGGCCAACTGTAGAAGCTTATATTATATACAGAATATGCTAAACACTTTGAAATAAAGTTAAACTTTGTTGGTATTGTTTGTTAAAGTTGTATTCACTTTTCTTCTTGCCACTTGGATTATACTGACATATCGGCATCGCATCTTATAAACTGTTATGCTGTTGCTGTTGCTGGCATCCAGTTACCTATTTACCCATGGGCAGTGGGCACGGAGAAACACAAGTATTTATCTGGAGTTCTGCAGGAAATGACCTGGCTTCTCAGGTGCGAAAGGCTCCTCTGTGTTTACCACGTAGCTGCTAATCTTATCTGCATCTTTTTAATTGATAAGCATTTAATTTCAAACCTTTATTTACCCAGCTGTATCCCTTGAGATCATTGATCTCTTTTTCAAGGGAGACCTGCGAAGTGTGTCCTCAGAACTCTTTTGCCTCTTTTGTCGAAAGATAAAATGGAAAACTAAACCATGAACTTATTAGAATGTGTTTTAGACTGACAAAAAGACATTTAGAGACATTAAGTTGAACTCTGAAAAACCTTACATAGACAACCAAGCTGTAAGAACCCTATAGCCTGGTTGCAGTATAAGAACACTTATTAAATTATAGAAGTTTTGTCGCATAACTTTGAAAAATCTCTATCATTTCCTGTGTTTGCTCTCAGACTCTGTGACACACATTCACACCTGCCCTACCCGGCACCCGAAGCTATTTCCGTCCACTTCATCGCTCTTGCAGAACAACTTTCATTCATCAGTCTCTTGGTCCTGTAATGCTTAAGACCATGTGCCAAGTCTTTGTTCACGACAAGTGTTCCTAGAATCTCTACTGTATATGTTAGCCGCGCAGATAACCCAATTCAGTTACCAAGCTAGTACCACTACATGTTTTTAAAGCTCTGTTGGATGCTACACAATCAGATGCTGTTGGTACCTGGACATGTGGTTAGATATGTAAGTTGTAATCCCTGTACATTTTGCTGTATGATGTCCTTTTGTTGTTCTGTTGTTTCTGTTGTTATGTCTTCTTGTGGAACCTACTGCTGCAGGTCTCCCTTGAAATGGGATTTTACCTGGATAAATAAAGGTTTTGAATTGAATTGAACCACTTATAAGCTTCCACAGAAGAACCGTTTTATATATAATTGTACACGCTGCTATTCTGAGAGGATTGTCGGTTTGCAATTGAAACGTACATTTGGTTCAAGAAAGGATTCAATTCATGGGTGAATGACAACAATTTGATTTAAAAATACGCGCCAACATTTGTGCTTTTCGGCTATAATTGAACAAGAACACACATCTCTGGGCAAACAACTGAATTGAAACGTACATTTAGCTACAAATGAGACAAAGACCGTTTGATTTGTCCCGTTTAATCAAACAACACATCTGTATTGTGCTTCGACCTCTCACTCCGTTCACACGGCTCACAATTGTTTGAACAACAATAACAACCGACACTTTTTCTGCTGTGTTCAGGGAACTAATTACGGAAACCTGGGCCGTTCCGATAAAAGGCCGGGCGACTTTAGCTATTCATAGCCTTCCTCCTCTGAGCTCACAGCAGTGAACTGGGAGTCCCGGGGGGGCTCAGTGCAATCTGAGATAGGTCTAATGCTTCCCACCACAGCACCGTGCAGCGGAGAGGGGAGAAGCGTACAAAGGGACCAGTGGCTTCTCCTCAAGGTCAAAGCAATTGGTTTCCGCTGAGACAGATAAAGTATGTGAGCCACCGGAAAATAATTCTCATCATGTCTGTCGTGCATTGAGGGTTGGAGCCGCCGTCTGCATGTCTGATTCTTAATTTGCCACGGTAATGATTAGCTAAACGCCTCACGTGGGCTTTGAAAAGGCCCATTGGCACCGTTTAAAGCTACATTCGCTAAGATTATGTACAATTCAACAGACACAAATAAACCTCTTCATAGCAGTGTGTGTGACCAGCTTTGAAACTCTGACCTCATAGTGAACCACCAATTTGGGTATACATCGAGATAATACAACATTAAAATCCCACGAAGAATTGTTACTAATTAAGGATTAGACAAACAAAGATCACTCCAAATGTCCTTCGTGTATTCACAATATAATAATTGTTAGGAAGACCCTTTTGTATATATTTAGAGAAACGTGTGACAGCATGACTTTCATATGGGCTTAAAGCACAATGTAAACATGTGACGGATAGAAAGTGTGTGTTTACCATAAAGATGTTGGAGCTGCCTTGTCATGCTCAGATTTGATCAATTGTTTTCATATTTGTAGAGTCTATCTTGGCCTCTGCAAATACATTCACAGTTTGTCCCCCTTTGTATTAAGAGGCTCCACTCCGGCTCTTATTTCTCGCCCCTCGTCTTACAGCTTTATGAATAGTTGATCATTGATGCTAAAAAGCCTTCAGCGTGGAACTGCTTTCCATGTTACCTTCGCAGCCCACCACCACTACTTTGAATTGACACATCCGTCCCACTTCCCTTTATTTACATAAGTCTCTCTTGCCTCTTGAATGTTCAGTCAGTTGGATAACATTGTGTTTTATGAGGATTTGCTTTTGAGTTATTTACGTTGTGTTTGCTTGAGCTCTAGTCTGGTTTTAGATTCCATAGATAATAAATCCAGACACACATAGTTGTTGGTAAAGCGTAAATAAAAAGAGATAATGGAAAACAATTCAAGAAGAATCAAAACAGTCATTTTTTTAACAAGTGTACAGATGTTACTCCTCTCTTTGAAACGGCTGTTCTAATTACAACTACTACAGTTTTAATGGAGGAATCAGCCAATTAATAAAAGCCTTTTTTCCATCAGTGTAAATGATGAAAAGCCTGAAGAAAAGTTTGATGGATGAACTGGATCTGTATAGCCTCCTCATGAGACGACACAATACCCATCTAAATTGGTATGTGGAGAGAGGTTTGTGCACCAATAGTGCTCGTCATGTTGCGTGTAAGTGCAGGGACATTTGGACTGAAAGAAGCTTCAAGGGAGTTGATGCTTTGATGGTGACAGATTAGAGCTGTAGGGTGCTTTCTCAGAGAAGCTGTCTCCTCGTAGATAAAGCTCTGGTGCCTCTCCTTCAATTGCACATATGCTTTGGGACATGACAGAAGCAGGCTGTGTGACTTGTGTGTTTATTCAGAAGGGTTGCCATCTTCATCCACAGCAACAACACAGGATTTACAACATAAATAATGTTTATTTTTTCCGAAGCATGCATTTCCTGGTAAGTTTTGCATTGGACAGATTGGACTTTTTGTATGTATTTGTAGGAAGACTAGAAGCTCAAGGCTTTTCTGTCAGCATGTGAGCCACAGCATCCTGCGCGGTGTGATCTGAAGCCAAACCAAATCTCTCCCGCCTTTTTGTCCTCGTCTGCTTCTCAACAGCAATGGTTTGGCTCCAAGGGCAAATGGTTAATGTTAATTATTTTAATTTAGAGGGAACATGTAATAGTCCCACAACAAGCAATTAACTGTTTAGTGGATCATTCTTTCATCCAAGCAGTTGTTTGATCATTACACGTTTGCCTCACAAACACAAGCTGAGTTTGGAAATGAAACAGTACCATATTTTAACCATCTGCCTCTCTTGTCCTTTTTGTTTCTCTTTGCAGAATGCCAAGGCCTTCTCCTCCTCAGACAGCCTAGCGAAGGTCCAGGAGGTAGCAAGCTGGCTTTTGGAAATGAACCAGGATCTGCTGTCGGGGGGCAGCAGCAGCAGGCGGGGTCGGGGGCCGGGGGGTCCGGCAGTCCGAGGTAACGCCTCCTCCACGACCCGGGCACCCCAACAGGCAGCAGAGGAGGGTGATGAGGAGGAGCACATGAACCGGGTAGTAGAGGAGGAAGAGCAGCTGCAGCAGAGGGTAAGGCCAGCGGACATTCAACACAAAACATTGATAGGAAGGCTTTCGAAAGGTTCATCAAGGCATGTACGTTTTGAATATATTGCTCTGGCATAACTACACTTTTACTAATGATTGAAACTGCTGGCGGAACGTGGGAAATCAGCGCATGCTAGTTGTGTTCCAGTGATTCGCTCTAAATGTTCACATCAAATCTTCTTTTTATAATTTTTTCTGCAAAGTGTGGCGTCTTTTTTTAAATATTGTTTTGTGCTTATTCTTTTTATACAGGAAATAACTTGATCTGGGTGTTGATAGTTTGACAGAGTTTCCCTTAGCATTTATTTTGCCTCAACTTATGGTTGCTTGGTAACCTTATCCTTTTTATACCCTACTAACCGGTATTACACAAACTGTGTAAAAAAGATTCACAGCTCTGTGCCGGCAACTGAAGAAAATATACACAGGTCTGAACCCTTCAGCCCTTTAATGTCTGCGCCGGAGATTTTAATATGTCGGCAATAGCAAAACCCCTTCAACAGATTTAATTTACCATCAGACCGTTCCTCTGAGGCATTGTGTTTTCTTTGGCTCCTCGCAGGCTGAGGCGTCGCAGGTTGATGGCGAGAGGGAACAACCATGGGCGCCAAGTGAGTCGGGAGCCAGCAACGGCCCTCGGGGGGACGAGGAAGGCGAGGAAGACGAGGAGGGGCCTCCAAACGAAGTGAACGGAGGCGAGAAAGGAGCACGATGGATGTGGGGGGCGGAGCAGAGGAGACTACGAGGCCAGCCGCTGGGCGAGGAGGAAGAGGAGGAGGAGGAGGAGGAAGAGGAAGAGGAGGAGAACAACAACAACAGCAGTCACCAAGAGGAGGAGGAGGCGGAGGAGAGGACAGAGGGAGGGGAGTCACAGGGGAGGGAGGGGGAGGAGGAGGAAGAGGAGGAGGATGAGGACGAGGAGGAGATGGACCAAGATAGTGACGAGTTTGAACATTCGGCGGAGAGTGGCAGGGAGGAGGAAGAGGAGGAGGAAGGAGAGGGGGAGGACGGGCTTCGGTGTCCCTCCCTCAGGAACAATGTGTCCACCCCCAATAACAACCTGGACTCGGGGTGTACTCACCAAAGCTCTTCCAACAAGAAGGTAAGAACCGTTTTCATAGGAGTGCTTTACCTCCCCCTGAAGAAGTAGTCCTCTTCACAGAGAGTGGTCTAAACCCCCCAGAGTTGACAGGGACAATGTTTCTGGAATCAACACTATAGGACCACAAACAACATGTAATGCATCTCCATTGTATCAGAGTAAAGGCACGACCCAAAACATCATGACTAAATGAAACCAAGCATTTTCATGACTGACTAGGTACCGCTAGACTCAAGTAAGAATACTCTCAATTCCAGTGTTATGACCCTTTGAGATACTTCTGCAGCAGCTTCACAGGTTTCTCACAGACAGTGTTTGACTGTTGTCACATCGCTGCTGTGAAAACGCCCCACAATGCTCTGCTCTGGCAGCAAACGTTTATATTTAAAGCAGCAGCTCCCTCTTCTGGCATACGAGTGCTATTGCACTTCAATAAAGTGCAGGACACAGTACTTTTTATTTGTGACAACTCTTACCCTAGGACAGGGGTCAGCAACCCGCGGCTCTTTAAGCCCTCTGCTCTGGCTCCCTTGAGCTTAGACAAAAATAAGAAGGAAATCAAATTTAAAATATTTGTTGGACTATTTATTTTGTTGCACGGTTGAAAATGTTTTGTATCTTGTATTTTGAGGTGATACTGTAATAATAATAATTCCTTACATTTATTATAGCGCTTTTTCAATGACTCAAAGCGCTTTACATATACACACATTACACATATATCATACATGCAATGGTCAGATACTGTGGACAATACCCACAGGAGCAAGTTCAGGTGAAGTGTCTTGCCCAAGGACACATACTGTGACGCATACAATAAAAAACAAAATGGTTTTAATTAGGTCAACTAAAATATGCGTCACATCCTGCTACGGTCCCGCACCAGCGCCTTTTCTTGCAGGCGAATAACCTGGCCCCCGGCTCAATGAGCGAACTATGGATAAATCAAAGAAAATAAAAGTATCTGAGGAACACAGAGGATTTAATTCTGCGTGGTTAGTTATCTGCTTTCACAGCAAACGATGCTGGCTTACCGTATATTTGATATGTGGAGAGAAGTTGTCAAAGGTGCTGCAGCCTTTATGTATTGGAGGAAAAACACGGAAGAGGACGATCTTCAGTTCAATTCAATCAGTTAACTCTTTTTAGGGAGCAGCTATATGTTTTATTCATTTCAGTGAACCCATTTAGGGCTGCTCAATTAATCATATTATAATCGCAATTACGATTATGGCTTGCAACGATTACGTTTACGAAAACAACGTAATCGTATTCTTCAAATACCTTTTTTTTTATTGGTTTTTCAGTTGAATTATAATTAAAGTTCAGGGTAATCAACTGTTAAAAACATACTGTTCAACATTTTTTTTTTTCAATAAATTGACATTTTCAAATTAAATAATATATAGATAATTGCTTTTAATAATCGTGATATCAATTATTTACCCAAATAATCGAGATTATGATTTTTGCCATAATCGAGCAGCCCTAGGCCTATTTTAATTATATTCATTTTCTTCAAATGTGCAGAGGACTCTCCAAGTGCTGTGTTGATTTATTTTAAAGTTGGCCTGTATAGTTATTTGTTTATTATTAGAGGTAAACAAACAGTTTTCTATAATGTAATAAATGCAAAAAAACTGTAGTTTTTGTCTATGATATAACAATATACTTTATAAGCTATCAAGCTATCAAATATGTTTTGCGGCTCCAGACAAAAATAATTGGTGGAAAAGGGGGCAAAATGTCTCTTTTGGTCAAAAAGGTTGCAGACCCCTGCCCAAGGATTATGTTACAAAATGAATGATATGACTTCCTTTATATCATACTTAGGGCTGCAGATATCACCTATTATTAAGTAGGGAAACATTTTCTGCAGCACAACAACAACCAAATAAAAAAAGAAGGGGAGAGGGAGTGACAGTTGACATGCTATTAAATTGACCTGCGATGTAGCATTTATGAAGCATACGCTGCTACCACTTAAGGTGCGCCGGTAGGGCTGTGCGATTATGGCAAAAATCATAATCGCGATTATGTTGGTCAATACTTGATATTGATTATTAAAAACGATTATCCATTTACTTTGAAAACATCCATTTATTGAAAAAAAAGGGGGGGTAGATGATGTAGATCAGATCCCTCTGCTGGCAATGAGACATTCAGGAGGGTGTGGATAAATGCTGAATCACCAGTGATTAAAGCAGCTGTTATTTGTTGTCACACCAATCGAAAAAACAGATTAACAATTACTTATCAGAAGTTAAAGTCTTTCCGTGCCTCTTGTTTCAGAAGTGTAATCACACACTGTGCTCCAGCCCCACATTGTCATGCAGTCTGTGACAGGAGTGACGGCACAGGAAGAAGAAATCATAGCTGAACCGCCTCTTCGTAAAACACTTCATCTTGTTTTAGGACAAGTTGAAGCTCCAGGCACGTTCGTGCCTCCCTGATTGATTGCTGACATGATGAGTTTGAAAAACACTTAATGTTCAGAAGACGAGTGTAACAAATCGTCAGATCTTCGCTCGGTAACAGCGCTAATGTGCTCGGTGCACTCTTATAGCACAGCTCCAGTGTTTATTGCCGGTGTCTTGTTTCAGTGATGACATGGATGTTCTGTTGAGTGTTTCAGTGGCCTTCAAAACACCTGTATTTCAACGAGGGGAATGGAGTTGGCCATGATGTTTTACTACAAGTTTTATTGCTTGCAGTGACTTTGCAATGCTATGACATAGACTATAATATAGACATCTTTAGACTTTGACATATTACTGAAAATGTATCTATGAATGTATTTAGTCCAAACAAGCACATTTACTTAAAAAATAGAAGTAGTTTAATGCCATCATAGATAGAATGGGAGGGATGAAACCCTCTGTAATGGTCACACATGCAGAGCACAGTGAAATGTGTTCTCTGCTTTTAACCCATCCTAGCACCAGGAGTCTAGTACTAAGAACAGTGGGCAGCTATTGTACAGCGCCCGGGCAGCAGTGGGAGTGGGGGGGGGGTGTCCGGTGCCTTGCTCAAGGGCACCACGGCAGGGCAGGAGGTGAACTGGGACCTCTCCAAGTAGCAGTCCACACTCCATATTTAGGTCTGGTCGGGGACTTGAACCGGCGACCCTACGGCTCACAGTCCAAGCCCCTACTGACTGAGCCACTGCCGGACATGGCCCTGTTTGTCCTCTAGACTCCATTGTTAATAATAGCCAGTTGGAGTATTAAGATAATTTCAACAGATGATGGCGCAAGTAAAAAACTACCAATTTGATTCAATTGAACTGATGACGACATTGTGCAATAGTCGTTCAAATCTGCAGCAGCAATTACCCACTCAGTATGTGTCCGGTTTTAATTTTAACCCATACCCACGTTATAGTTTTCTTTCCCAAAATAATGCTAGATGCAGATATTTATATCATGTGTGATATAATAATGGAACATAATTGAACAAGACTTACGTGAATGATGTTTTATTGTATCGTATATATTCATATTTATGCTCGAAGGCTAGCTTACGTGATAAGGAAAAATGCCACAATATATTTCTAATTGGTCAGAGGTCTTAAAATCCTCCTTTGTAATGGAACAACTAATTTTTAGATCAAAAATAATAACACTTCTGATTTTCTGAGATGCAGCCATTTTCTTTAACCGACTCTATTATGCATTATATGGAGAAAACAGAAGTCCCATGTGCTCAAAGAATACATATCGGCTAGTATGATAACAGAAACTGCATTTTTTTTTTTTGCCAAACTATTTCTTCAGATTTGTTTTCAGGCACGCGAGAAAACACTTCCAAGAGACATTGAACATTTCAATAGCAGGCACAGGTGTTTTAATCCAGCAGAGGTAATATAGAAGAGATCAGAGATAATAAACACATCTCGACAGAGAAGTCTCATGACACGTACACTGCCTCCTCCAACACTCACAATGAAGTTTAATTATTGCTGCTGAAGAGCATTTGTCTCTCTCAAATGTCACGGTTGTTTCCTGTATTCCGTGTGTGTGTGTGTGTGTGTGTGTGTGTGTGTGTGTGTGTGTGTGTGTGTGTGTGTGTGTGTGTGTGTGTGTGTGTGTGTGTGTGTGTGTGTGTGTGTGTGTGTGTGTGTGTGTGTGTGTGTGTGTGTGTGGTGTGTGTGTGTGTGTGTGTGTGTGTGTGTGTGTGTGTGTGTGTGTGTGTGTGTGTGTGTGTGTGTGTGTGTGTGTGTGTGTGTGTGTGTGTGTGTGTGTGTGTGTGTGTGTCTGAGCCTTTGATGGAGACATTTCCCTTGCTTATATTGGCCTAAATATAGCAGTTATTCTGAATTTGTTCCTGTGCGCCTCTCACCATCTGACGCAGCTGTCAGGAAGGTTTGTCAGGGTCACTGCGCACGGCCAGCTGGCTTTGATGTTGAAAGTACACATTTTGTTCAGCTGTGGGTCCTGAATGCTTGGAATCCGGGGAGGTGCAGAAGACTAGATTGACATTTATTTAACGGTTCAAGGAAGTCATCTCAAATATTAATACTCATGGTTTTGCTGTAATGTGCTATTATAGATTGTAAATAAGAGTGACGGTGGAACATTCTCTACCTTTTCTTGTGACACACAAATCTGAATTAGGTTTGATATATTTATGTTTTGCTTTGACTGCCCAACACTTAATCCTCATAGTATATTTATTTTACCACGAAAAACAATGCAGAGAAAAGCAGAAAAACCCTCTCAAATAATAAACTGGAACACTTGTGGACTTTATTTAATTGAAACTTTGTCAAAACATTTGCAGATGAAGTCACTTATTATAGTGACAGCCTATTGGCAATGACTAGATGATTGAAGGTAACTCATATAAACATTAACACACGCTTTAAGAAGTTCAAAGTACTGTGTAGTGAGCCTCAATGTAGCTTCAACAATGACAGATCACATAACCGCTGAAAACCTCTGTCTGACAAGGTAAATAACCAAACAGTTATTTAAGTATTTGTGCATTTTATTTGTTACAAAGTGTCCCGAAGTAGCCATGGATCTTGTATCTGCTTTTGAGTCCTATTAGCAGTCGATAGAGGACCACAGATGGATTAGCTATTAGCTATAATCTGGCATATTGCATCTCTTCTCTTTGCTGAGATTAATGTTTTTGTATGCATGGTCCTTCTATAAATAAATAAGTTAAAAAAACAAAATAATATGCTAATAATTTCACTTCATTTTAAAAAACCCTTAAATAAACAAGCAGATCTGTAATGTATGTTAATTTATTAATATGGTTAGTGAGAACATAGGTATTTCTGTATACATTTATACTTTTCAAAATCAAGGCAAGTTTATTTATATAGCCCCTTTGGACATAAGGCGATTCAAAGTGCAGTAACAGTAGTAGTAGTAGATGGATAACCTTCATTTAAATGACAGTTAAAGGTCCCATGTGGGCTCCCATAGAGCAGACGTGTGCAGTCCTGAAAACTATGATATATGGTTTTTGTGACAGCTGCAGGATCCATGTGTCAAATAAGGGCCAGCAGGTTGTAGCGGAGGATCAGTACCCATGTTTGGACCGAGGACGAGTCCGTCCATGTGGGGTTAGCTGATGTCTGTGTGCAAACAGTGTGCACGTGTAAAGGTGTAAACTAGAAGTAGCATTACAAAACCCTGGACGTTGAGCTTTCTGTGCGTGTGTCCACGTGTCCCTGCTGAGGACACATTTAGTTCCCAGGCTCTTGGGGCTGTTGGCTCGGGTCTCGGGAATGAGACGATTCACCTCCTCTTCTTACTCGCCACACATCGAGCCAACGTGGTGATACTCGGGGTCATCATTTCTCCTTTTGACATTCTTTAAGATCTCCATGAATCAATATTCAAACACGACTGCAGCCCTGATGTGCAAAGAGTTTCTGGAGTTGAGTCAAAACTGAATCTAGATTTACAATCTGAGCAGATGCCTCTCTCTTCAAGGACACTTAAAGGAGCATGCATCACATGACATTTACATGTGTTGAATGACAGATTGTATGGTGTTGGGTTGACTCTGCTGGGATGGGGCAGGTGTTGATATTTATATAATGTGTCGTGTACATTAGCCTCTGGGAAGGCAGATTTGACCGTGGCAGGTGGGGGAAATCTTTAGGGTTGTTTAAGGTAAGTGTCAAAGGTCATGATGTAAGTATTCATTTTGGATTTGACACTCTTGGAACCGCTCCGCTTCAGTTGGACAAAAAGATAGTTTTGGTTTCCATATTTTGTATTTACATAACTCTTCAGAAAGAGCGTGCAATCACAAGTGGCCGATGTTATATTTTTTAGGTTATGTTTTTGTTGTTGTGTCGAAATCATTTTGTATTTGACTGTTTTACTCTTCTCAGCTTTTAAATCTGGAATTAAGGTAAACATTTATTTCGCACAGCATGGGAGAGAGCATTGGAAACATTTTAAATACATCATTTTAATTCTTGATTATTACTAAAAGTCTTATCACCTAATTAAGGTGTATTAAAAGAACATATATGTATATATGTGATAAGAACAAACAGGAACAAACAGGAACATATCATGCCTGTGTTAGACTCTACGGTGCACTGCTGCCTGTTCATCGTAAAATGAATTTGAACATATCACTCACTACGACTAATGACTCGGGCATTATGTGATCCTACGGGATTAGATGTCTTATAATGACTCGTCATCAGAGACCTTGGTTGCAAGTTGATCTGCAGAGCTATGATGGGCAAAGCTGGAGGAAACTGAGGGCAAGAGTGCTTCGACAGCACAGTGCACTGCCTCAATAAGACATTGATTTATCGGGAATGACATGAGATAGGAACAATATTAATACCGTGAAACCTGAACACCTGACCTTTTCAGCTTTTACCCCCATCTTCTGGGCAGTTATATTAACATCTTTAGTAAGTACAATGATGTATTTTACTCTAATCTGTTAGTATCATCTGTAAATGTTCAGATGTCCTTCTCCTCTTCGTCGTGTCTGATCTTCAAGGCTCTCGCTTTGTTAATATTGATGAAGGGACATTCAAAGAGAGGGTCAGCTGCTCTCTCTGGTGCTCATTGGTTAATCACTTTGGGGACGCAATGACTTAAACGAGGTTGGAATACTATTTTTCTCCCGCTTTGTTCCTACAGCCATAAGAACAAAGAGCTTTATGGCGTTGAGCAATATGTAGAATATTAATCAGTTATACTGCTCAGCAATATGCACTTTACTGCAGCCTGTTTTTTTTACAGTTTTAGGTTTGACTGTTTGTTAGTTTGGTTTATTATAATAATAATAATAATTCCTTACATTTATTATAGTGCTTTTCCAGTGCTCAAAGCGCTTTAAAGATACACATTACACATATTTTTTATACATGCAATGGTCACTGTGGACAATACCCACAGGAGCAAGTTCAGGTGAAGTGTCTTGCCCAAGGACACACCGGCTTTACAGACGCAGCAGCGGCGGGTTTCACCCCTTGATCTGATGATCATTGCACAGCGCACTGCGCCACACCGTCCATCTTCACGCCTCGAAGTCATCGAGCGCTTTTACAAGTATACATTGATATTATACATGTACTGTGGACAATACCCACAGGAGCAAATCTGGGTGAAGTGTCTTGCCCAAGGACACAACGGTCGTTTACAATTTATACAAATCAATTACATATTTACAAAACCATAACACCATTATATGTCATTACTTTTGAAAATCTGACAAACCAAAGCAACGTTATACTGAATGACAAGGTGGAAGCTGAGTGAGTACATAAGTTATTCTGTTAATTCACCAAAACGTTTTTTTTTTAAATCCTCTTAATTTATGAAAATCTATAAAGAAATCTATTTAGTGTATTTAACATTTGATTTTCCTTTTCAAAGCTATTCCACAAATGAACCCTTTTAATTTGGATCAACATGTGGATACAGGCCTGAAAAATCTACATTTTTACTTAATCATTCACATCTCAAACATAATTCTTATTTTATTAATACCTTTCTCATCCAAGTAGTTTGTACTGCAGCGCACAGGATGTCTCTCCACACACACACACACACACACACACACACACACACACACACACACACACACACACACACACACACACACACACACACACACACACACACGACTGTTCATTGCCACTAATGAATGTTTTTTCCGAAAGGAAGCCTGTTTGTTGTAGGTGGCGTCTCCCACACACTGTCCTTCACACAGGCAGAGCCACAAAGGACCAGTGTTCTCATCCTCCCACATGAAAGCAACTAGTTTAAGTCACTACAAATATATTGTGAATCGTCTTCAGTAGAAACTCTCATGTACTGACACGCAGGCTTGTTGGATTGGTTACTGCTTAGCTGTATCCTTTCATCTTTTTCAACTCAATTCCAAGTTGATTGTTTTTTAACACCATTGCTCATCTGTCTCGGTTATCTAAGTGTAGTTTATTTGATATAAGACATAGTATCACAAGCAATACATATGTCTGAACATGCTAAGAGTTAAATTTCAAACTAACAACATAAAACACAGTAAATATTAGGGATGCACGATATTGTTTTTTTGAAACTGATACCGATAACTTCCTGCTTCTCAAGACCGATACCGATAACAAAAAAAATTACGCCACTAATTCTTTTAACGCGATTAACGAATGTGTATTTTTTTACCTTGGCCGCCCCGTAGTTTCAGAGCGCATCGAGTTTAAAATACCATATACAAGCTGATGCTGACAGCCCCGCTCCTGCCGCCCGCTTGTGGCACACACTTTGTATTGTATTATTGTCTTCGTACGTTTTAACACACCATCGTAGCGATGGCGATGTTTCAGGTGACTGATCAGGTTCGAAGTATTAGGGAGCGCTGGATTTGTGAAGAACTCCCCTCTTCCTAAACCACTAATACCACAGTACTGGCAAAACGGTAGGAGCCGAGTGAAAAACAAGCGCCCCTCATCCCAATCCACCCACACCGCAGTATTTTTTCTTTTTTTTTACCCAAAAGATATATTGTATATTATCGGGGCTATTAATACTGGTATCGGGTTTATCGAGATGACGTCATAATAATAATAATCGGGCCGATAATTATCGTGCATCCCTAGTAAATATCTATATCATCATCCATACATGTCACTCAGAGTGGAAGGTCAGAATATAATCTTTAAAACGGACACAATTCCAAGTAAAGCCATAATTTAACATTATTTATTTTACAAGTTGTATTCTTCGTACACTTTTGGGAGCTTTGCATTTTGAGGTTCACGATGCCAAAGTGCAGCAAAAAAGGATGTGATCTCTCACCGGCTTCCCACTTGCAGCGACTTGTTTTTCGTGAGTCCTCCATTTCTCCCGCAGCCCGCTGCTGATTGTCTTCTGTGCTGCCTCAGATAGGATTTGTGTTAATTGTGTGCTAATTGATGTCAAAAACGGCAGCCGTTGGGACTCATATAATTGTCCATTCAGTAGGTTTTGCTTAATTAATACTAAAAGATAGCTCTGAATGTGTCGTAAAAGAGAGAGCTGTTATGGCGTAACATGTTTGCCCACCACTCTTGCAATATCCTGTCAGCAGCCTTTTCTGTTTTAGGAGACAACAAATAGACATCGGCCAAAAGGAAACACCCTTTCAAAGATCCTGAAGTTGTATTGTACTTTCAGCTTTCCCGTGCAGTGACAAATATATCTGCTGTGGCAATCAATGTTTGAGAAGCAGTCCTTGCTTTACGCTTGCTAAAGGTGCTACTGAAGTTTCATTATGATGTGGAAGTTGTGATGGGGGTTGGATTGAATTTGCCTTGCAGAATAATTTCCGGTTGAAAGTATCCTTGGTTGTTTGATCCTGACACTCGCTGCACAGTCAAAGGCTGCCAGGGTATCGTTCTATTGGATGATATTTTGCAGAGCATCATTGTTGTCCCAGTGTTTGCCACCAGAGGGAGGCAGCGGCCTGAGAGTCATGTACGAACAATCATTCATGGTGCTTGTTGCAGCTGTGCTCCCACTGCACCACCACAGGCTTTACTCGGTAATGGACTGTAGGCTGTCTCACATGGACATCATCCAGCGGTGTGTGTGTGTGTGTGTGTGTGTGTGTGTGTGTGTGTGTGTGTGTGTGTGTGTGTGTGTGTGTGTGTGTGTGTGTGTGTGTGTGTGTGTGTGTGTGTGTGTGTGTGTGTGTGTGTGTGTGTGTGTGTGTGTGTGTGTGTGTGTGTGTGTGTGTGTGTGTGTGTGTGTGTGTGTGTGTGTGTGTGTGTGTGTGTGTGTGTGTGTGTGTGTGTGTGTGTGTGTGTGTGTGTGAAAACAAGAAATCATGTTGTCGTTTTCTTTTCGAGTAATGCCTCTGGGGTTTGGCAGGGGTTGCAGCGTTATCACTTGATGCTGGAGAGACAGTGTGTGGGTGATAAATACCCTTCATTTCAAATGTAGGTACAATATTGATATTTAAATGTAATAAACCGCACCTGCACACTTGGTCACAATGGTACTCTTACATCAATTCAAAGGCTGATCCTACTGCACCTGTCATTTAGTTTAATGTAGCAGCATCATTTAGTTATGATATTTAATCTTATGAAGTCTATAAAAAGATTTCCTCTTCACACTCTCCAGAGCTGTAAGTAATATCAGCTGCACTGAAGCAGCAGGAATAGTGTTGAATACATTTCAGTGCAGTTAATAAGCAGCAGTACAACGTTTGAACACTGACTAGGATTCCTCAACAAATATTTGTACTGTATTTGAATACAACAATATCTGTTGACACTTTAAGCTAAATGAAAGATGTGACATTAAGAATCTAAGTTTTGATGACAAATATGCTTATTTGAGATTGAGAATCTACGTTTGCTTTATACTACCCAGAGAAGGTCTACAGTTTCCCCCTATCACAGTATCTTCATCCGCATACCTTGTCATCTCAGTTGCACTGAAGGGCTGGGAGTGATCTGTAAGTGTACTGAGTAACTGGAAGCCAACATTCTTGACCTCTGACCCTCAAGGGATGGCAAACTCTATGACCAGGCAGTAATAGGGGTACAACGTATTGACAAATAGAAGTCTTTATTGGCAAATTATCTTGTAAAATAGTAAAGTGACCATTAAACAATTTTGCTTAACCATTAGAGTGCCTTTGTTCCTGGTATTGATCCTTTACGTCTTGAATACTGCTTGTTTCCATCTACCCTTCGAAGCTACCAGAGTAGTCACCAGACGGTTTCAGTCTTGTAACAAGAGGTCATAACTAGGGATGGGTACCGTGCCCCGGTATTAAACGGGCCCCGGGGCTGAATTATTAAAGACCGTGGTACCGTTAAGCTCCGACGTTATCGGTCTTTTTATCGGTACTGGAGACAAAATGTATGTCATATGTATTATTGCTACACAAACATTATATTGCAGTTTTAGTGTCGCCAACTCCGTTTCTAATATGCAATAAGACTGCAAAATGCGTCAATGATTATTTTTAGTATTTTCGATCTTTCCAATCCAGTCGAGAGATCTCTCTCTCGCCTGCTTGCGAGGGGGCGGGGCACTTTACACACACGCAGCTGCTCAGCTGCTACATGCACACACACACACACACACACACACACACACACACACACACACACACACACACACACACACACACACACACACACACACACACACACACACACACACACACACACACACACACACACACACACACACACACACACACACACACACACACACACACACACACACACACACACACACACACACACGGAGGAGAGAGAACACGCTCCAAGGTGTGGTTAAACTTTACCCGTCTCGATGTGGACAATGCTCGTTACCAAAAGTGCAATAAGAGTTTAGCATGTAAGGGCGGTAACACGAGAAATTTGTCTAAACATTTATCAAAAGTGCTCCACATTCAGACGGAGGAATGCACCGGGTTCCACTGTCTTTCTAGCAGCTCTGTAGCCCCATCCACGAGGAACGTTTCCACGTCAGGTGTTGTATGCTAGCAGCAACACACGGAGTTAACTACATTATACACACATGGGTTAATGATTAGAGGTAACTGAGTTATTTATTTTGTTAAAGTTTCAGCTATTCTGTCATCACATTATTTAATACGATTTGTTAAAGCATTGTTTCTTTTGATGTGAAATATTATTTATTTAATTTAAATAAAAAGAAATGTTAGTTTTGTTCACAATTTGTTTAGTTAGTTTACCTTGTTTTTTTCTCCAAAAGAACCGATAAGAGTACCGTTAAAAGACCGGATCGATGAGCGGTATCGATAAAAGTAGTAGTACCGTTAAAACCTTAACGATACCCATCCCTAGTCATAACATTACCTTTCCACTGCACAACGGGTTTTAAGAACTCCACAATCGTTATCTCCCTTTTCCACCAAAGGAAAACGTATACTTTCTTGGTCATGGGAAAGCGAACAAACACAATGCAATTTCTGACATTCCTTTACTTAATATATTTACCTGATCATTTCGAGATCTCTATAAGTCACTAGATATTGTCTTATTATGGTGCTTTTCCACTGCAGAACGTAGCACGGTTAAGCCCTTTTTGCTTTTTCCACTAGGGGTAGTTCCGGCTCGAGGCTACTTTTTCACCTTTTTTCTGGCCCTCCAAAATGGAGGTTCTTACCGGGCCAACAACCGGGCTGAATAAGCTAAACTAGTGACGTAAACACTCTCGACTGCTGAATGGTCAGAGAGAATGGCTGGCAGGGGGGCTACAACTACAACAAAATGAACGTATTTTACCGTGATTTAATTGTAATACACGTTGCAAAACTGCAGACAAGATGGCAGGCGAAAAACCTTTTTAAATGCGTGTGTTCTGAATGGAGATCGGATCGATCAGGCTAAGCTAATGTTGTATATGCTCCGTCTACACTCACAACAACGGCCTACAGACATAATTAAACCAGCGACTGTATTCGCCATGACACAGACAGTCTGTGGTTTGTACTTGTTTAACTTTTGCCTAGTTTCTGAACAGATATGAGGAGCTGTGAGCTCTGAGTGCTAACAGCTAACGGCTGATGTTTTGGTTTTTTGTGGTTCACATTGAAGATGACGTCACGGCAGTTTTACGCAGCATCGCTCTGCCCGCGGAATAGCCGATCGCCCCGCCTACACTGCGTTACTATAGTTACTACCCCAGTAACTAAACTGTAATGGAAACGCAGCATAAAGTGAGCCTGGCCTACCAAGGCCTAACCATACCGTACTAAGCCGTGCTAGGTCCTGCAGTGGAAAAGCGCCATTAGACCGTAAGGTCACATAACTATTTTCTTTATTCTGGGTTAAATGCTACATTACAGGAAATTGAGGTGATTTTCTGAACATACCACACTGTTCTAGCTGTTCTCTTCTTTACCCACGTATCCATTATATCCACATTACTGATGCATTTCATATATATGAACATCCAATTGTTAAAATATTTTGTGACGGCACCAATAGTCAACCTTACAATAATGTAGCAATTTGGATATTGGGGTTTTTCTTTCTTTATAACCCAGCCCTAGCTCCAAGGTTAATATTCTTGCAAGGCTTGCAACTTAACAAGTGTCTTGACCTGATCATGTTGTAGCGCCTGGAACAGTGTGTCTCTCACATAGCTGTATGACCTATGATTAGTCTGAAAGCTCAAGTAACCCCACAAGGCCCGTGGCAAGTCAGAGACGAGCAGCTTTTCCCAGGCGCCTCATTGGTTATTTCACACTGCATGCGGACTATTGTCAATGGTCATAGTTTGGAAACTAAGTAGGAAAATGAAATGATGATGTAATCCAATCAAACAAGAACAACCTTGCTTTTTGTCAGATTAGTTTTTCCTTGTTGCTTAGTATGGAAATACTTTGTTCTCTGTGTTGAAAGACACAAGATAACTAAGACATAGGTGTGGTAAGGCTCCAGGCTAACCCCAGAGGCCTTGTGCCAACAAAGGCCAATGTATCAACCAATTGCATCCAATGAAGTTGCACATGTGAACACACTGAACATATTGCAACTGATACATCTGAAACGCATAAGCAGTATATTCTGCTCTAAAGGTATGGGAATATTTAAATTCCACCCGTACGAATTTTCACTACATCTCTCGTTCACTTAGATTTAAGCCGCTCATATAGGCACTGCAATCATCAGGACTAATTTTTAGAACTATTATTCCAGATAATAGTATCAGACTACAAATGATAGCAACTTCAAGCCATGTTTTTACTGATTGTGTGACCGTATGTTTAGATCGGACCCACCGGGATTCGATTGAGTCTGGTTTATATGCATGGAATACAAATGAGGAAGATTACTGATATCAAATCTCTACTAAGTGTTGCCTTGCTTGGACTGTTGTCATACTGCAGTGTACTGCTTATGAAGAAGTAGGAAAGACTGCATTCATAGTCAAACCACTGCTAATTTGGACAGCTGGATGTTCATTCAGGGATCTCTCTCTCCCCAGCCTCTGCTGTTTGTTCAACATGCTCAATTGGCTGAACAGCTGCCGATAAGGCGCCAACTTGCTCCAATTGTGCTGAACATACTGTAAAAACTGTGGGTGTGGGTCCGCCACAAACACTCAATGGCGTCCAGCGGCCTGGTGTGTCAGTCCTCTCTGATAGATGTTCTGCCTCTGTAATCCTCCTCAAACAATGGTGGATGTGAGAATAGAAGAGAGGTTAAGCCCCGTAGGTCTCCCTGTTACCATGTGTCCAGACATTTAAATGCACACAGAGAAGGCTGTCTCTTGCCACTTGCTCTTTCGGTAGATGTATCCATATTCATCATAGATGGTTGATGGTGTTCTGCTGCATATTCATTTTCTGTTGGAATCAGCCTTTTGAAATGTTGATTTTAACCTTTATTTAACAAAATACATTTACTCTAAGAACCTATTCTACAAAGGTTTCCAAACTGCAGCCAAATCATGGTTCGAGACATACAAAAAGTAATATTAAACGTTCTCAACTCCTGCCCTTATACTCCCTTATACCTTATTTCATTATTGCGTCTGTGTTGCAAGGTTTAAATGAAAATGCTTCTCACACACTTGTATATAATTAAAAGTCAATCCCTCTGGACACTTGCTCAAGTACGTCCTTGTTTTAGTGCATGTGTCACACATGCTAATATTGAAAAGCTGCGTGATCGTCTCCTGAAATATCCTCAGCCACTTTGCTGACATAGACAGAGTTACTGACATTCCTGAACACCTTGGTTCATGGGAGAGTCAGAGAAGGTTAGCATAAAACAAATCCTAGCTCTACACTTGACAAATGTGATTCAGACAGGATATAGTAATCTGCTGTTTTGTTTGCTGACAGTTTTCAATGGCGTAACGTTAACTGGGCTCAGTGGTGATGTAGTTCACTAAGTTGGGAGGACCAGAGGGGGGTCAGAGAATGACCACAATGAGGAAGCTCTCCGGACACGTGAGCTGCGTCGGACGACTGCTGATACACATCCCCCCACCGAGGGGTCATGAGAGCAGATTCCACGGTGCCTGTCTGAGGGGGAGAGGCTGAGTTGGTCCATCCTCTTTTCAGGCCCTGACCGCAGCTGCTCCGCCTGGCTTCAGCGCAACAGTGACCTCACACGCCAGAGATATTTTAAAGGGTGCCAGTCAGCAGGGAGATGAGTCCTGAGTAGGTAGGTGAAGTGATAGTTAGGTGCCTGAGCGAGCGCAGTATTGAGACGTCTGGACAAGGGTTTTCAGCTCCAAGGAAGTTGCTACAGTGATTTGAGAAAAGTTATCGGCTTGTACGTGTAGTGGGCCAGGTTTCGGAGCGCCATCTGGGATATGATCCAGTAGCCAGCCTACTTTGCAATGCTGAGGCATTGCCATATCCCGCGTTTCTCGTCTGGTGGTCGGAGAAAGATGCCAAATGTTTCCTTTGGGAAAGAGAAAACTTCATCCGACGTGGAGAAGCAGCCACTTGCCGGGGCAGAAGCCAAGGACGTTGCCACGGAACCGTTACCCCCTCAGAAAATACTCAAGATATTTAGCATCAACATCATTGCCCAGGGTTTGCCTTTCTGTCGCAGACGGGTAAGTCTTGTACGTACCACCAGTCATGCGTGTTGTGTTGAGCCACAGAACAAGAAAATGTCAAAGGTCATGTCTCACTTTCTTTAGAGAGGTTGATGGTGCTATGTGTAACTGCTGCCAATCCGAGTGGAATATCTAAAGTGTCGTCTTGAATGTCGAACCAATTGACATTACCTTTTACACTTTTGCTAACCAAATTAATGTTTTTCAGTTCTGCCGAATTTTTAAATCAGTCAAATCTATGGTCAGTCACACCCCCAAACACAACTTGGAATGCTTCCAGAATGCGGAATACTTCCTTTTAGTGATGTTTTGGTTGAACATTAATCAAAAAGAGTTTCTATAACTATAATAAATCAAATAGATTTGATAGATAGATAGATTTGTCCTTTTTGTCGGATGAACTTGAGTAGTTTGCGTACGTTCGCGTGTCATGGCTCCACCCATGGCAGATGACCGCCACCGACATATAACCTTAAAAAGACCGTCGCCAATGAGCCTATTTTTAGGATTTTGGTTAAAGATACTATAAATGCACTATATCATATCGTTTTTTATAACGTTGCACTCTGATGTTTTGGAGCAAGTTGAGGTTGAAGCAGTTCCAAAACGTAAGTGATCTCCAACATTAGTCATTTCTTCCTCTCTGGCAGTAAATGAGTTTGGCTCTTAAGATCTGAAACATTGACGCTACTCGTATGAAAATTGTCCTTTGACACTACTGCTGGAAATTAATAAGATTAAATTCACATGTCAAGTAAGATGCTTCCCAAACTAACCAAGCACAGAGCTTGAAAGAAACACTAATCCTCCAAATGACTTTAATCTCTCCATGTTTTGTCACCGGCAGTCTGTCGTTCAAAGCAACAGATTAAAGCCAGTTACTGAAGCAAAAAAAAAGCACTTTGAATTGCCTTGTGTTGAAAAGTGCTATAAATAATATATATAAATAAACTTGCCTAACTGCGCAATCACAACCTTTACAATTTAATTAATATTAATATAATTGAGAATGAATAATATACCAGATTTATTCAGACAAATCATTTATTTATAATGCCATTTGAGAATGCGTATTAATTTAATTATATAAAGCACTTCTTCCATTATGTAAATCTTGGTTATTAGAACATTTTTGTAAAAAGATCTTAAATACGGAAAGAAATGCCAAATATCCCACCTCAATATTGACTAATTTTGCTTTTCATTTTTATTTATTTTTGCTGATGAACACGTTTACTTTTTTATACCCAGATTTTCTTTTAAATGTGCATAAATAACCTTGTCAAGATGTTTAATGATCCATTATATGAATACAATCCTTGGTGAAATGGACACCAACTGTTCTTGTACAGCTGCATTTGACCTCTGAGTTGGAGCGGCGCTGACAGGGCTTTCTTAATGTCTTGAGAGATAGAAAGATAGGCAGTTAAAAATATCAACCTGAGGCCTGTCAGAAGAAAATGAAGATAGGTGTGGCAGTGAGGAGAAAGGTTGTGAAATATCAGACTGAAATAGAAATAAGGATAGATGTCACAATGACAGGGTACTGTCAGCGTTTCTCTTTCCTTTCAGGGTTTTCTCTCGGATCAAAGCGAGCCGCAGTGTGGAGCAGCTTTTTGTGACAAAGGGTCTATTATGGTGATTTAGTTTTAATTAGTGCTGTTTATGCAGTAGTTACACAGGAGGTTCAAAGCTTCTAGACAGACCGCAGGAGGTTTCTTTAGTTAAGCCAGTCACGGCTTCAACATGTCACATTTTGTATGCAAGGCGAGGCAGCATTGATATGGGGGAGAAAGAGAAAGACAAAGGGAGAAACCGTCATTGGCGTTAACATTTAATACCCATTTCCTGATTACGATCTTTACATAAGCCCTGTACACTTATATATGTTGACATCATACTTGTACTTATCATCAAAAATGTTTTGTCATCACTTTAAAGAGTTGTCCGCTCTTTTGATTAACATCAAATACCTGCAATAATTACGACATTTACTTCGCTTGACTGCAGACTCCGTTTGGTTTGTTTGGGGGGATACACTACATTGTGTTTTTAAATGATCGGTTCCACATCAGTCTTTCTGTTAACAAAATGTACACTTAGTATTTTTGGTAAAAGCAGCAAAGAGATGCGTTTCTTCTTCAGCTGGATAAGTGTTGACTTGACTGTTAAACAGGAAAGAACAAAGTGAAAAGCACAGTTGAGATAATGCCTTTAATCAAAGTGTTCAACTCTACCATCTGGATGCCATCGGATCAGTCTAAGGCATCGGTGTTTGTCCTCAGGAACACTTTTACTTTTGCTTATTTGCTTGCGTTGTTTAGAAAGTGGAATGCATTGGAAATCTCTAGATAGAGATAAGAAGATAAGGAGGAACTTGGGCTTAAAGTTTGTTTGTGAGGTCTGTTTTGCTGGATGCACTAACAGGAAGGTCCCACGAGGTGAGATCACAGGGTTGTTGCTCCATGAAGAGCAGGATGCCACGCGGGCTCTGCGTGTGGCAGCTGTCTCCAGTGAGTGGCATAGCTGGGATTTCCCAGGGTCTCTGCGGGATGCTACCGACTTAAGTAGCCTAAAAGCCTTCAGAAGGAACAAACTATACAGTAAAATATAAAGTTTTTATGATTCAAATATTATTTTGTTGTTGTTTTTGTCATTATACCTCGGCCAAAGAGGTATGTTTTGGCTTGTCGGAATTACGTAAAAAAAAACATGAATGGAAGGGCCAATATAGCAGCCATTACATTTTGAATCGGATCAGAATCAAGGGATGGAAACACATGCATTGTTTTTCTGCTTTAAATCAACATGTACTATTTGACTTTATATAAAATTACAAAATATATAATTTCTCGTACCTTAAATGATTCAACCAAAACACCCAGCCCAACCTAGCCAAATGTAGCGAGAAAGCCGCCAAGTCGTCAAGCTAGAAGTTTGTGACGGACACTTGCAATGAGTGCAAGGTAAGCAATCTGATTGTGAGAACCTTTCACAGTGCGGCGACGGCCTCACAAACGGGATTTTACGTTCATATACATTCGCCACCCCTCTTCTAGTGTACTGGTAAAAATAGACCTAGGTTAACATTCCAATCAAAATGTGACGAGGAAAAGCCACTCTGTATTTCCGGAGCCAAAATGGGCATCCAGCTGTTGCAGGAAATGGCGATCAAGATATAGAACATTAACCGCAGGACATTTCCACACCCTGCACTGCAGGCCTGTTGAGTAAGGAGATCTGGACCTGCCCATCGCAGCTATGTCTGTATTATCAGCAAGTTGCATTTGCTGTTGGAGCAGGTGTTGCGGGTGTGTGGCAACTTTTTCAAAGCAAATTCGCACCTCGGCGTTTCCTGTGGCTATCTATACACACACCTTATTAGAGCCTTAACACTACAGTATTTCAATTATTTGGTTTTTGCTCTGTTTATCTATTATTTGGTGATTTTTTTTTTTAGCCTTTCTGAGTCCGTCATTTCGAGAGAAATAGTCATCCCCGCCCATTGGTCTGAGAGGCATTTGTATCCACCCAGGAACTGTTGCTGCATGTGTATCCCCTGCTGCTCTACTGTCCACTGGTGGTGAGCCTAAAGTACACTTCCATCAGTAAAGTAGTACGTTTACATGCATATTTGTTTCTTTAGTTAATTAGGAATCAGACTATCAAAAGGACATCAAGAAGCCATCTGTCACCATTTTAATTCACTACTTTTTCTATATCTATTTTTGAAAACATATGCCAGGATACACCGAGGACATTCGTATTCACTTTCATTGTACTTGTCTGTCCCCGTCTGTTACGTGACAACCAGGGCGACATGATACGGCTCCTGATCCTGCCACTACCGAGTCAGATGATCTCGCATATAGCAGCTCAAGTGTTTGTCTTAACTATTCACATTTCAAAAACAACTGTTTTCCATCAACAAAACCTTGAAATCACCTCGGCTAATTAAATGCCTGCATCAATCTGAATCGGTAGCTTGTCTTTGCTGCTCTTTTATTTTTGTTTGTCTCATGTTTTTTGTTTTGAAAAAGATTGAACCTGTTGATGCAACCTGTCACCGTTCTGTGATTATCTCTTCACATTTGTAAGTATTACAATGCTGGGGTTGAGGAGCTTTGTCAAATTAAATAACAAGACGGTGTTATCAGTAAACCGAGTACAATGAGACATGAATATTAGCTCAAAGCTATTTCACAAGAAGCACAATTTAAAAGGTGTGTGCATTGGGGATACAGGAAATCCTCTGTGTTGTAAGAACGCATAGCAGCAGGAACACTAACAGCAACCACTACAGGGAAACTAGATTTGTGCAACAAGCTCCTAATTACAATCTTAACATCAGCAATGCACTGCAACCTTTTACGTGCTCCATATTAATCACTTTTAAATATATCTAAGTCAATTAATCTGTTCAGCATGTCAGCAACAGTACATTTATTTTGAACTTCTCTGCGCCTACCTGACTCCCTCTATTCATTAGCACTCAGCGTTTCAATTTGGATATGTTTCAATGCCATGGAGGTGCTGCTGCCTTTACTAATGTAACATATGGTCCTCCGCTGCATCATGCAACACCACCACTCAGACCTGTTCACAGTTGGTTCCTGATTTTTGGATATCCATATGTAGAGAATTGGGTTTGACAGCACAAGAAGAGCATTCATGTTATCATCTTTTGAAGTTCTTTTCCCATTACTGATGCAACACATTGAAACTAATTAGAGTAATGTTCACAGAAAGCTGAGCGGAGATTCCGTGGTTAGTTTGGGGTTTGACCTTTTTTCTATTTCCATCTTACCGAATTATCTCCTGAAAAACTGGAACAAAATGTTGGTTTTCGTGTTTCTTTACCAAGTAAGACAAGTGGAGACACCATTGTGAACATTTCTTTTGATTACTATTTTTGATGGTTTGGAATAGTGGAGAAGTACTAGCTTAGTGGATTAATGGATAAGTAATCAGTTAAGAAAGTCATTTGAGTGATATGTTAAGTAAAGAGGGCCACCATTCTTTACTTTATGTTTTTCTGATTTGTACTCAAATGTGTCCTATGTGACAGTAAGATAAATACAGGAAGAAAAGGACAACTTTTGAAGACATGACATTGGGGTTTTCAGAAATTGTGATTTAGAAAAGTTTCACTATAGTTAAATTGAGAAATAGTTGCAGAACAAGTTTAGAAGCTGAGTCAAGGCTGCTGTGGCATTGGCATGCTGTAATTCATGAAACCTGCGTTCATTCCATGCTGGTACCTTGGTGCATTTGACACCATGCTCTGCAGGCATGAGTCAACGATTGAAAGATGGATCTTGTCGTCCACTGGACCTGAAGCCCTCTGCCTGTCCTGAAGTAAGGACCGAGCACAGCCCCCTGCATGCCGCTGGATTCCACTGTCCTTGGGCTCCAAATATCACAGAGGGGAGGAAGGCATCTGCCATTGGCTATTCTGAGAAGCAATCCCATTTCTAGGAGCGCAGATCCAGTTAGCTATCTCCCAACACCCGATGAGCCAAAGGGTTTCTATTCACCCCCGATTGTAGTGGAGACTCATACTGCACCCATAGCGCGTTCAGCATCTGACATTATTTAGTTGGAAAAGCATTAACTTTAATCTGTCAAGTTGTCTTTGTAATATCTTTCTCATGTTTTTTATTCAAATAATGTATTTTAAAGTATTGTGATAACCTTTTAAATATCTGCCCATACAGCTTGTGTTCAACAAAGTCAAATCAGTCTTTGCCTTTTGACTTTGACCGTGTTTGGTGAACTTGAGCCAATCTGAATACCCCCCGAGTTCATGCAGGGGTTGTTCCGTGTTGTGCTGTTTCTGTGCTTTACAAACAGTGTCAGCGTGCTGCATAGCGACGTGCGCCCACCTGCCACAGGGCGGCCTGACGGCACTGACATTTCCCATGCTGTTAGATACTGGAGCTGAGAAACGATACACTCGTCCTTTGGGAAAGGGTCAAAGCTCCTAAACATAATTCAAGATCAATATCTGTAGCAAATTGTAACCTCCCAAACCCTTTCACACATACAAATACTCGCCCGGTGGAGTGATTTTTCCCTTGGTTGTGCAAACATTTTGCTACATACTTCAACAATATTGCACACCTTCACTAGACTTGCATTTGAAATCACCTCTTGGGTAACCTACTCTTTAGTTCAACAGAATTCAACGCTTTTGTATTTGTAGAGTCAGCTGCGGTATTCTTTTATAAATCAAACCCTTTGATCTGATTTAAAGGGCAACCCTCGGGTGACAGCGCGCACACTCAAGCTCTTAGATGTTTGAGATATGTGGCGTTTGATAGCTGCTAACTATACAGGCTGACATTTCTAAGCTGTCCATCCCCACAAAACAGAATGTATCTATCCCAAGACTCGCACTGCATTAATTCACACACAAACACTATAGCGTTATTTCACTTTGGTGGCAGCCAGCAGGTGTGTTCTCAGAGTTTTACGACTTCCACGCGTAACGTCTCAAAAGCTGGGACATTGATCGGCTGCTATTCATTTTGAATGGGCTGTCAAACACTAGATTCTCTTTTGGAACATGCAGGCGCTATAGATTCAGATGGAATTGAATGGGTTTTCTTTGCCATTCAATTTGTATTTTTCAAAGGCCCTGATAATGTATTCTATGAATCCGTGTCTTACTTTGAGTGTGGTGCTACATCAGCAAGCTATATTCAAAATCTTGCGATAGTTGGTTTAGTTGTTTATGTTTCCAGGAACTTGAGGATCAAATATGAACAAATGAAACACACAAAGTCCGAAACGAAGCAGAAGGGTTAAGTTAAATATCTACATTGATAACAGCCGTTGTTTCACTTACAGGTTGAGACTTTTTAATCATGAATATCTCATGTTACAAAGACAGGCTTAAATAGAATCTGAAATACAAGTGATTCAATTCGTGTCAAGTAATGTAAAGGCTGCAGATCCTTCCTCCTATATACCTCTCTATAAAGTGTCTCTATCTCTGTGGGTGACACAAACTCTACATTTAGATTAGTTTCCTTTCTCTTGATTTGTAACCCGCTCACTTCAAAATGTGTTCTTTGATGTTATTTCGTCTTTACAATTGTCCGCTCCACCAGACTGTCTGGACGCCCGCTCCTGTGATTTCCCTCTAGCACCGTGAATCACCGAGTCCGCTCCTTTCCCTCTCTGTCTTTGCATCAGCATTTCTCAGTGCTGACCTTCAACAAGCCGCCCCGTGCCTTTCACAGTGTCCTGCTCGCTGTAATCTGGCCATCAGTGAAGACAGCCTGTGAATGGATCGCTGACTGGCTGTAACTGATGTGGCCGTCTGCATAGTTTGTCTAATCTGTGTTTGTACCCTGCTGTCTGAGGCACACTGTGTGGTCTGTGCACTTCTGTTGTACTGCAGGGTTGCCTGCACACTTCCTGCAGTACGTGACCTCAGCAAGAATATAGCGTCTATTGTCAGATTATAGAAGTAGTTATGCCTCCGTTTTGTAATGCAGTGAAACGGTTATGAGAATGCTATTTAACAAAGTGTGTTGGGTAGATGTCAGACACAGGAAGCCTGACAAATATTTATTATCACAACAATTATATAGAATTTTTTGAGCACACTTAAAGTCAGATCTGACAGCAGCTTTATCTCTGATGTTCTTTATGACAAGGCTCTCCATATTGCTAATTTGTAAAGAGGTAAAAACCCTGAGCTTTCCCCCAAGCCTTCACCTGCTGTTGATGAAGTATCAAGTGCCTCCTTATTACTTAAACAGCAGGTAGATGAAGGTTTGTAGGTGATTGAGTGAGCGTGCGTAGCCTCGCTGATGTCACAGAGATGTATTGTTCAGAAAGTACATTTAAATCAGGGCTCTCCAACACGTCGATCAGCGAGCTACTGAAAAGCTGCCCGCGAGCTACCGGTAGCTCGCGGGCCAACACATCCTCACTCCCAGGTCGGCCTATGTTGACGTTATGTCAAGTCCCCTGCCGGCTTTTTCCAACGCAAGGGGGGGGGCCTTAGCGTCCATTTTCAACGCAAGGGGGGGGGCCTTAGCGTCCATTTTCAACGCAAGGGGGGGGCCCTTAGCGTCCATTTTCAGCTTTCCGGGATGTCCATGTGCTTCTATGGACGCTCATGGAAGCACGGCATTCGTTTGTGTCAACTGCCCTTAAAGGCAATGAAGACACTACACTACCCAGAATCCCCAGCTATCGTTTGGACTACACCATGTGCTCTGTTTGACAAACCCCGTGATAGTCCTCAAGCTCTGTCATTGGAGAGTGTGCTCCGAGGGTTACCGAGCCTCGAACAGCACTTGAAATGGGATGGAACCACGGCAGACTGTTCTAAACTGGATTTGAACGGGTCCACCGCGTCGCCCCCCCTCCCCCACCCCGTACCCAGAACTACACATGCTGGCTATTCTGTTTCGCAACATGTTCTCTATGGCACGTCTCTACTGGGAGTTGTAGTTTTAAAAGATGTTTTCGTATTTCCCATAATAAGAAGTTGCCAGTATTAAACTGTGAACATCCCTGGAGGTTTAGGGGACAGGAAACACTCACATTTAAAACATATAATTAATAAATGGGTGAAAATTGCTGGTGCCCATAATGGGCAGTATTAATATATATACCCACACGCCAGCTAAGGTCAGAAGAGCTTTATTTAACAGCTGGTCTTATGTGTGTGACCCCTGTGATAACATTACATTACATTAATTGATAAGCCTGAAACATGCACTTGTCAAGGTTCAGAGGCACATTTTGCAAATATGGCAGTAGCCATCGATCAGCTTAAGATAAGATATACTTTATTGATCCCAAGTTGGAACATTTGCGTTACATCAGCATGTGTAACAGTTAAATATGCAGTGGTGTTTATTTGAAAATCATTTAGTATAATCACACAAATTCTGTGTTTTATATTTAACAATTCTGTGTTCTTTATTTATTGATTGTTCAATACCTGACAAGGCCGGAGATGAAATATCTGCATACATCTTATAAGAGTATAATACATTATGTATAATATCAGTTAAAATAAGTGCTTCAACATAGTTAACATTGCTGGAGGTATGCACACATATTGATAGATGTCTTGTAATGCACTGTTGAGGAACCTGCGACCCAAGTTTTTCATTCAGTGCAGAACTACACCATAGTTGTGTAGGCCTATATGATATGTCAATAAACCTTAGAACATCTTGAAATCTTGAACGGGATGTGCAAAATAGTCATTATATACAGTCTTTAATTAACTATTAGTAGAGAATAACGAGTAATGAATATACTTTATAGGGATCCTATTAATATCTAATAATAAAAATAATGAAATTCAATAACATGCTTTAACCACCAGGTGTCTCTTTATATCATCTGTGCACCTTTATGGTGTAAATACAGCCTATCTACCAATTGGATCAAATATAAAAGTGAGCCGAATTAGTGTTGATACGGCAAGGAGACGTATTGTGTGAAAAGAAATGTAAGATGTTGTTTAATGGCTGATATATTTATGATCCACGTCACGTTTTCAGTTCCTCATGTTTGTCTTCTCATCAGGGCTATAAATACAGAACTACAGCAGATATGTAATATTTAATGCAGCCGAACCGTGTATTACAATGCCGTTATGTGATGACTTTCAAAGAGAAAAGCAAGCACACTCGGAATAAGGTATTATTTTATTTTTTAAAAATGTTTTCGGTCTGTTTCCGGTATTTGTTAATGACGATGTGCTGTGAGATGTGAGACTGGAATTGCAGAGGGGGAAATAACGTATCTTTAGATGCGGATTTTGTTAAACTAATATGTTTGCGCTGTGGACCAACACTATACATTGACGGGGAAGGGGGTAGCAATAAAGATAACACCATTAAACAGTTACACAACATAACAGAAATAATATCGATAGCAGCGTCCCTAGCAACCACCTTGGTAACAATGAAAACGTTGGACGCAATTTCCTGAAGTAATCTTCGTAATAACTAGCAAACTAAAGATCATGTACATCCACTGCACACATAATCTGAAATAACAACTCATATTTCTCGCATCAAATGACATCAAAACGCATTTTAATGGCCAAACTAACTTTAAAATAGGCATTTTACACCCAGAATAAAACGAAGTTCGGCCATGTTTTCTTTTTCTGCAGGGAGAAATGATAGCTGGGGATTCTGGGTAGTGTAGTGTCTTCTGCCATCCTTTACTCCGAAAAAAGATTTGTTTCTCCGAATCGAAGGGGAAAAATACAAAAGCATTGCACACAATTTAAACCAATCAATGTTGTGTAATTAACAAGGATAATCTGGTGTTTTTTAGTCGATGAGTAGTGCAGATATCACTGTAAAATCAATCGTCAGTAAGGGGAATATTTACTTCCGGGTGTACAATTCTCCGCTATCCAATGAGAATGGACGCTCACATTGCCTTTAAGGGCAGTCGACACAAACGAATGCCGTGCTTCCATGAGCGTCCATAGAAGCACATGGACATCCCGGAAAGCTGAAAATGGACGCTAAGGCCCCCCCCTTGCGTTGAAAATGGACGCTAAGGCCCCCCCCCCTTGCGTTGAAAATGGACGCTAAGGCCCCCCCCCTTGCGTTGAAAATGGACGCTAAGGCCCCCCCCCTTGCGTTGGAAAAAGCCGGCAGGGGACTTGACATAACGTCAACATAGGCCGACCTGGGAGTGAGGATGTGTTGCGCGGGCAGCTTTTCAGTAGCTCGCTGCTCGATTATCGATTATAGCGTAGTGAGGTTGCTTCTTGATTTTTCGGCCGCGGCCGGACAATAACGTTTTTTTATTTTAGAATTGTTTCTGTCACACAAATATTAAATTGGTCCGTGACGCAGAGATCAAGAAGCAGACGTGACAGCGGCACAGCGACAACACACACGGACCAGTCTGCTTTATCCAGCAACACCAGTCCAGAACCAACAGCAGAATGGCCCGCTCTGAATCAGTCTGTGTCGCTGCGGCTGAGAGACACGCAGGGAGGGATTTGTGTTTTTGAAAAACACACGTTATCGTCATGTCAGGTTTTTGGTGGATTTAATTAAGTCTTGGATTGCAGAGTACGAATGTCCTCTTGCTATTTTCAGTTGATAAATACGTGTGTAAAGTTTGTGAAGGCAGGAGGAAAGCTTCCGCGATCACTGTCTCCTCTCCGTTCCTCTAAGCCCCGCCCCCTCCTGAAAAATAACTACTAATAAGAGTGACAGGCTGACCTGATAGAAACTTTATTATTCACTTAATCACTGATTGAGATGATGAAGCTAACTTAATCTCATACATTCATGGGATTCATGTAACGGTAAGACAGAGAATGTGAGTGTGCACCCACATGCACTATTTTTTTTTTATAATGCTGTTGTAAATACTCCTGTTGTCTGCTGTGTTCAGACTTCATGTGTGTGATGCCTCATTCAAGACATTCAGTGTCCTTTTTTTAACAGAAGACCGTTGCTAGAAGCTGCAGCTAGACTGCAGCAGTATTAGTTTTTTGTTTTTGAGGATGGAAAAATGTCACACACAGATATAGGGAGGCTAGACCTATACAATTGATTAATTATGATTTATAATTTCATGTCAACATGAAAAAGAAGAAAAGATGGCTGCACTGTTCAGTGTCAATCCTGTGGAGATGGAGGTTATAAATCTCCAAAATCATGTTCAGCTTAAGTCTCAGCAAAACTCACAACATTTCTAGAGCCTTGTACGCTCAGACAACTATAAGAACATCACCAAGCAGCACTGAACCTGTCTGCTTTATGTGGCTCTAATTGCCTTTGTGAAGCAGCTTTTTCTGGCATGAATGAAATCTAAATACAGAACAAGGCCGACTGATCAACATGTAAATGACTCCATTAGAGTGAACCTAAGTGGGTCCAGCATACACCTGTATGGTGGACTCCATGCAGCGCCAGTCATCTCACTAACTGTAAAAAAGAGTGAATGCACTTATTTTACACACGTGCCATAAGATGCTTGCAAGGTGGTGATTAAGGCGATGTATGTACTATGTACTAAGTACTTACTATGTTGTCCATATTAATATGTGAGAAATTGTAGTTTTCTTGGACCTTGATGTGAAGTTAAGATTTTAGATAAGCTTTAGGTATTGCAATTTCACACAAAAGTAGCTTAATTCAACTGATGAGTGCTATGTGAATAAATGTAAGCGATGCGATGCAAGTAGCTCTTGGCCACTTTCATTTTTTCAAAGTAGCTCTCAGGTGGAGAAAGGTTGGAGACCCCTGGTCTATGGCTATGACGCGCATAATGCTAAACGGGAGCAAATGTTAATAGGGGACCCAATTATCCCAGTGGTGGCCGCCAGAGCTAACGGAGCCGCAGGGGGCTAGCTCCAGCCGGCGTCCCGGAGCTAGCCCACTGCGGCTCCGTTAGGTCCGGGTGGTGGAGTCCGTCTTTTCTCAACGTGTGAATGACAAGCATTAAGAATAACAAAATATAGCTAATTCTCTTGCAGATTGTCTCATTTGATTATGAATGTAACGTTTATATAGGGGAACAACACGGTTAGCAGTAACTTGGTATGCATGTATTTCATGTTAGCTTAGCTTCTTAGCCTGAGCTAGCTCTGTTTACTTCCAGTTCGGAGGCAGCAGGTCCCGCCTCGGCTCCGCCTCTTTGCCCTTATTTGGAGCAGGCAGGATTAGACTCCGACGTCACAGTCGAGCCGTTAGTGGCCGACTCCGCCCACTAAGGGCTTCACGGCAACTCTGCAGAATCCTATGGGTGACGTCACGGACACTACGTCCATTTATATATACAGTCTATGGTTCAGACTCAAGTCCTGTGTGTGATGCCACATTCAGGACCTTCAGTGTCCTTTCTTTAACAGATGACCGTTGCTAGAAGCTGCAGCTAGACTGCAGAAGCATTCGTTTTTTGTTTTTGAGGATGGAACAATTTCACACACAGATATATCGAGGCTAGACCTATACAATTGATTTATTATGGTTTATAATTTCATGTCAAGACGAAGAAGAAGATGAAAAAGATGGCTGAACTGTTCAGTGTCAATCCTGTGGAGATGGAGATGGAGGTTATACATCTCCAAAATCATGTTCAGTTTAAGTCTCAGCAAAACTCACAACATTTCTGGAGCCTTGTAGACCCAGCAAACTCTCAGAACATCACCAAGTAGCACTGAACATGTCTGCTTTATTTGGTTCTGTTCTACAGACCTTTGTGAAGCAGCTTTTTCTGGCATGAATGTCATGAAATCTAAATACGGAACAAGAATGACTGATGGACATTTAAATGACTCTATTAGAGTGAACCTAAGTGGGTCCACTCCAGCATACACTGTGTGGTGGACTCCATGCAGCGCCATTCATCTCACTGACTGTAAAAAAGAGTGAATGCACTTATTTGACCAGAAGTGCACGATGCTTGTCAGGTGGTGATTAAGGACATGTATGTGAATGTTCAGTGACATACTGGGCCATAATAATATGTGAGACATTTTCGTTTTCTTGGACCTTGATGTGAAGTTAAGATTTGTGATAAGCTTTAGGTATTGCAATTTCACACATGTACAAAAGTATAGCTTAATTCAACGGATGAGGGCTATATGAATAAATGTAAGCGATGTGATGCAAGTAGCTCTTGGCCACTTTCATTTTTTCAAAGTAGCTCTCAGATGAAGAAAGGTTGGAGACCCCTGATTTAAATTCTTGCTTAGCAACAACAGACTTGTATAACCTTCATAATACCTTCATTATAATACAAGGCCTGTTTGTTGGCCAGACAATCAGCTTTTTATATGAGGAAAACTAATAGAAACTATTGTTTTATTGAAAGATATTTGCTTCAGTGTATTCTAACCAGTCTATTATTAAATCAAGCAGTGTTGTGTAAACAAGTTATTTTAGAGGTGTTTTGATTTGACACATTTATATCTGAAGCACACGTTCTCCAAAGACACGGAACCATGAATTGTTGTTTAAAAATCTCATGTCACAAACTATCGTAAGAAATTGTTGCTTGAATTCAACATAAAAAACAAGTTCATAAATCTATTTCGAGAAATATTCAGCAGAACACCTTATTAATAAAATGACTTGGGAGGATTTGTTTGTCTGTTTAAAAAGTAGGAACATTTTATCCACAAAGAACACATTCAGTGTATCTTAAATATTTAAAAAAGAGCCACATTTGCAGAAGGTTACATGTAGTTTACTTTGGACTCCAACACTAGGTCATAAGCATATTATATCTAACATTCAATGTAGCATAATTATGACACTTTATTAATAAAACGAGGACCGTGTGCACCAAACCTTGAACATAATAACCTCTCTGAGATATTCAGTAATTCCTCTCGCGGCTGTTGGTGAAAATGTTAAGTCTATGCGAGATACTTTATCGCATTCACCTGCTGACGTTGATTAGCAGCACACATGAGATGTGATGGATGATTGCCAGGTTGGGGCCATGACATCCATATTTATATTTTGTGCAGTATATAAATGACCTTGGCTCTGGTGTGCTTGTATCTCCAGGTCTGACACTTAAGACCACGTTCAGACCAAAAATAGCTCTCTGTTAAAAAACCCACAAGGGGCCGCGTTGCCACAGGTACCGGTGAGAAAGATGAAACATGATCCAAGGGGTTTAGTCTGAGTGATAAATCAAAGACTTTGAAGGCTTATCACGTGCCAAAACACGGCACAGGGTTTATAATACGATGAGACCGAATTTTACCGCTCCGGAAAGCTATCAAGGCGACGTTCATTTGATCCTCGGTTATGCAACCCTCAAGGTAAACATCAGAATTAACACGGCTCATTTCACAAAGAACCCAACCATAAATATACGTTTGCAATGTGGCACTTTTTGTTTTGCCGGATGACCCTAGAGCCCCTCGGTTTTAGAGTTTCACTTCTAATAGGAAACATGACTACCGTCAGTCTGAATGCAGTCTGTTGGGGAATAATTTGCTTCGGTATTCAACCTTTGACTGACACAGTTCATCATTTTCTCTTTTCACCGTCTCCTTTCCCATGGCGTAGGTCTACGGCCTTGGGTATTGGGTATTGCTGCTATCTCTCTTAAGGAGGGGCAGCTTGGGTGCATTGTTGTTGCCAGCTTATGACCGAGCAGAAGCTGACATGAGAGAGTTCAGGGACATCTAGAAGCCCTTCTTTTTAGGAACGTAGGTTCCCTGGCGCACATTATTTTCTATGGACGACGGCTCTAGTTAGATTCAGGGTCCATATTTTTTTTAGTCTCGCTGATAAAGAATGTTGATTATTACACTCCGAACTAGTTAAAACCTCGAACTACAGAAGAGTTCTTGAGAGTTGATGTGGCATCTCTACCGTGTGGTCAAACCGTGCCATGTCTTGTGAATTTTCCGGCCGAAGCTCCAAATAAACCGTCAGTGTTTTGCCATCAAAGCTCCAGCTCTCCATCGCGTCTCTCTTTGAGTCCTGACTCCAATTACTGCAGAAGTTTCTCCCACAGTCAAACACGTCTTCTTCAGATTCTTGATTTTCTTTCTACTGTCTGCCCACATTGCATTAAAAGCTTCAAAATGGTTGTTTAAATTAGTCTTCCTACGCCTTTCCAATTTTCCATTTCCCTTTTTATTTTATTACTCAAATCATTAGGGCCTCATTGTTGCTGTGCGGAGGTGGATGTATTTATTTGAGATGTTCTCCTACTACTGTTAATGTGGTGAATCATAAGCAATAATATAGACTCTGTGCTGGAATATTAATTAATGACACACCATACTGTTGACAGACAAACATCACATCAACCTACAGTATGGCCAAAGGATATCAACTAATATCAGGATGTTAAGAGTGATGTGTTAATGACTGCCGCACTACAGCATCGTACAGGATACTCTCCTATAACATCCATTGGAGGATTGTTCTTGCTGCAGTAGTTAGAAAGCTTAAAGCTTATTTCCTCCCAGAGTTCATACTTCTCAGAGCTTCAGCTTCATTAATGGATGGCAGAGAATAATACGCCAGCCTTCTGGCCTCTACAGAAATATGGCTTTTTAGTTTCAAGGACATACCTCTCCTTTGTGTCATTAACAGAACGATGATGTGGAAACTATAGCTCCCTTTCAGCCGCCCTCTTTGGGTACAGCACACAGAGAGCATGGCTGCATGCCTGGCATAATATTGACTAATTTCACATTCAAGCTCTTGCGTTGACGACCCTTTATATCAAGTTGGTCGTTCTCTCTTCATGCGTCTGCAGTCCTGTTCTTTCTTGCAGTGATTCATATATTTCCTAACATACAGATGCCTCTTGTTTTATCTCTGAGGAACACACGCGCGTGCACAGACAGACAGACAGACAGACAGACAGACAGACAGACAGACAGACAGACAGACAGACAGACAGACAGACAGACAGACAGACAGACAGACAGACAGACAGACAGACAGACAGACAGACAGACAGACAGACAGACAGACAGACAGACAGACAGAGAACTGAATGTTCTTACATTTTCAGTAGCTATTATAATGCACTTTCTTTACCTTTTTAGTACAACCTTTCTCATTTTGTCACCCCTCAAAGGTCTGTGAAGTAGTAGAGGAATTGCTGCAATTTCCCTTCCATATTGTACTACATAATGTCCATATCCGTCCCTTTTTAAAAAAAACATTTTAAGAGGCAGTTTTGAGAACTCCATTGAATTTCTTATGTCAATTTTGTTATTTGACAGCATGTAACAACATTTCATATTGAGGCTTTCTTGTTTGTGCAACTTTTAATGAATAAGTGACCACATTTCTGACAGTAAAGTAGGGTTTTAAGTGAAAAATAAATGCACTTTTATTCCTGTGAATTGAATCTTCTCACAGCATGTGGACCTCGGTGTGTGGGAGTTTTTCACATTTAGCTCTTAGACGACTGACTGCACACTATC
The DNA here is from genome assembly GCF_902827115.2 of Pseudochaenichthys georgianus. Lineage (NCBI taxonomy): Eukaryota > Metazoa > Chordata > Actinopteri > Perciformes > Channichthyidae > Pseudochaenichthys > Pseudochaenichthys georgianus. The sequence continues at coordinate 36,776,075 of NC_047503.1, forward strand.
CCTGTTCCTCACTGTTCCAGCTCTAGTTCCCTTTGAACCAAACATTGAAATTACTTTTTCTTTTCAGCTGTTTGTGCTTTAAATCCTTGATGCCAATACCGTTTCAGCATGTTGGTAGAGGAACTAAGGAACCAAAATGTATTTATATGTACCAAAAGTAAAAAAGTCCCCTACACAACATGACATCAGACACCCACAACAAATACCTCTGAATCCAAGCCTGTGTTAGTCCTTGCAAGTCATCCTCACATGAAGGACACTTTTTTTTTCTACCATGCAAACAAGTTCAAAGCAATTCACTTTTGTGTGAACTTTTTTTATGATTTTTATTCTGAGCAGGTTATTGTCCTCTTTTTCTCATCTTTTATCACATAATTGATGAGTCATTTGACATTCTCAAACTTTGAATTGAAAACATTTTACAGGGTAAATTATCAGGTTGACATTTTTTGGAAATTGTGAAGCCAGCTACATATTGCACAGCTTAATTTAAAGAGGCCCTTTTCTGCTCTTTGGGGTGTACTGTAATATGGTTTGAAAATGCTCCTTTATTTACTTCTGTAACACAGTGACATCACTATGTAATACTTGCGCTTCTATTGGCTAGTGCTCGAACACATACATGTTAAGCTAAGGTGCGGGACATCTCTAAGCGGTTGACGAATCGCAACACAGTCAGCAACACAGTCAGCATCACAGTCAGCCAGCTAACCAGCTAACCAATCAGAGCAGACTGGGCTCTGGTTTCAGACAGAGGGTGAAAAGAGGTGCTGCAGCACAGGCAGTATGAGAAAAAGAAAGACCTTTTTGAACATTAAAGCATGTAACAATACAAATATAAACCTTAAAGTGTGCATCATTTCAAATATGTACTACTGTTACTAGATTCAATTCACCTTCTGCTGTCCAAACCCTCTTCACCCCACCTGCTTGTGTTGCAGTTCAACAGTAATGGCAACAGTAGTTAGATATCGTCAGTGCACCTAAAACATGCAGAGTACTGCATACCAGTGAAGAAAGTTTTGACTTAATTTGCCCTTCATCTGACATATTGGTCTATGAAACTTCTTGTCTCCCTCAAACAACGGGTTTAATCAATTTCCTCTTAGACTGCCCCAGGAAAAAAAGGAAAACTGACATCTGAAAAATTCAATATAAGAGCGCGTGTCCAGAAACATTGTCCTTGTGACTAAGAATAGTCCACAGATCATTGAAGGTTTAAATAAGGACAAGAACGGCTCAGTGCCCAGATTTTCAAATAAAAAAAATACTCTATCCATCCATTTACTAGCATTCAGGGTATTTTTGGGCTGGGGTCCATTCCAGCTAACATTAGGGGTGACCATCCATCCACCATGGGCTCATATTATTATTGTAGCAGACCTTACTCTCTTGACTTTGAATAATGAACCTTTCACTAACTTATTTGTTCTCTCTTTTCTCTTCCATGTCTTGCTCTCCTGTCATGGAACTTGTAAAACAGGTAAGAAAAACACATTTTACTCTCATATTTCTTTCCACAGTTTCATGTGGAGCATCATTTCATGTGCAGTAGGGAAAAGCCAATCCCCTTGTGCTCTCAACTGGTGCTTGAAATGCGTGTCTGCAACAGCTGGAAATGGCGTTTTGTTACCTCTAGGGGGCAGCATGAACTAAATTGAAATGGTCACTGAGGTTCAGCCACCCTGGACCTTCCCCATGTTGATTACTGCTCAAAGGGTTTGTGCATTAAGGCGATGTCTGTATTCACATCCTGTGTCTTCAATACTAGCTTTGACTTTGATGAAGACATTGTGGTTTGATGGGTGTCCTTCAGGTTGTTTGCTGCAGTTGTTTATCAGCATCACTGTTGTGGCTCTCTCTATTCGCACTTTAGTTTTGTGAAACCACGGACACCTCCCAGTCCCATCTTTTGTGCCGGAACACTGCGCGATTCCTGCTGTTTTCTATCCTCTTCTCTACCTCTTCCAGAAATTAGTATTTATAAGCTGCTCCCGTATCCCTCAGACACACATCTGCTGTTTTTTAAGCACCAACTCTTCATTCATTTCCCACATGCAGACACTCGCAGCTAAGAGCTTCAATAAATGTTCAGGTTGTTATGACGACTATGAGTGCTGCACTGAATACTACATTAATAATCTGGAGAAGCTCTTACACTGTTGCACGTCTCTTCAGGTTTAATGCCATGGTAACTTTACTGAACAATTCTTGAAAAATAATTCCCAAAACAGTCTGTGATAAAAGATCAAAAGGTTTTGTTTAAGTTTTGTTTTCAGAAACAACTTAAATTTAAAATTGGCAATATAGAAGGAGCAAGTGGCACCTTGTATGGTAATCTCTGCCTATGTATATATGTGTGTGTGAATGATGATTTGTGTTGAGGTAAAGCGCTTTGAGGTGTCGCAAAGACTGGAAAAGCTCTGCATAAAAGCAGTCCGTTTAACATTACTTTTTCTCTTTTTTTTTTTGTCTACCCTCCCTCCCAAATGTAAAGCGTCGTTGGGTTCAAGAAAAGCGCTATAGAAATAAAATGTATTATTATTATTACCATTAAATGCCAATCATTTAAAAGTAAATATTAATCGTATTAAAAATACTTTGATTGAAGATGCCTAATGTGATCAGTGGATAAACTAAGCTTCTTGGTGATTCATTTCACCGACATGTTTTAAGTACCAGGATAACTTGTAATGGCTGTTTAACAACTGTCCCAAATGAACAGTTGCCCTACTGTTTGACCTTCAGTCCCCTTGCTGGGGTCTCTGGATGGTTTGCTTGGCTATAATATCACCACTGGGTCTGCTAGAGTTTGATGGGGCGAAAGTTGGCAGATGCAAAGTGGCTGCCAGTATTCTGCTGGGCATGGCATGAAGGAGTGCAGCGATAATGGAGGATCCTGTGCAGCATCAGTGATCTTTGACGTGCTGTAGCAGTGGGAGGTCAAACGCTGCGTCTCTGCTTCAGACTGACTGCAGGACCTCAGTCCGGTCTACTGCAGTTTGAGTCATGTGTGGAGTCATGATTCACATATATTACTGGTTCATGCTTTTTATTTAGGGATCTTAATTTGTGGTTGTTTATAAAGAAAACCGAGGAGTTTATCAGTGCATCAGTTTGTGTTTTATAGTCGACTTTAAAAATCACAATAACTCAAAAATCCGATACAAATTCAGTTTATTTTGCAAATATTGTTGCCAATTGTTTGGATATGGAGGGGATCAATTCCAGATGAAAATCGTTTTTAACTGGACTGCTACTTTTTACATACTTTTAGTTTAATGGCAGAATGAGAAGGACTTATATTAAAAGTTAGATGCCCCACCCCAGCTCAACAAGGGTAAGAGTGCTCGCAGCAGAGAAGAACCAACACCAGATTTACTGTTGTCCTCGTTGTGTCCACTATATTTGGGCTTTTTGGACACGGTCTGACAGTTTCTTTATTTGCTTCTAAGATACGTTCTAGCAATTTGCAACCTACACGAAACAGCAAAATGAAAAGAAAGGTTATGCAAATACAGACACAACTGCACACTTCTAGTGGATCATAATTCATAGTTATTAGTTCCTAGCAGTGCTGGTTTTCAACAGTTGCTAAATGTTTGTTCTGATTACGGAGACAAATTTGACGTTAAATACAATGCTAAGAAGAGCGCTGTAATGATCTGTAGAGCAAAAGGGGATAAGAACCTTTGTTTTCCAACATTCTATCTGTCAGGACAGGTGCTGTCTGTTTGCTGTAACACGAAGTATCTGGGACACATCATCACAGATGAAATGGCTGATGATGATGACATGTATAGACAGCGTAATGTAATGCACGAGTCAACACGTTCCATGCTCTTTTGAGAGGTCTGATGTACAAATTCATCTGTCGATTGAATGTTTCTCATAACTCTGTCATTATGCTGCTTTCAAATCCGTGTCTCAGTGCTGTACGATACCAGTCACCTCTGTGGAAACATTGGTATGGCTGCCTTTTTTTAGTTTGTATTTGAGTGTTGTATGTTTTGTAATAATGACCAAGAGTCTCTTTAAATAAAGATGATGATGATGATGATAGTTGACAGGAATTATCTCATATAATGTATCCGAGTCAGTAAGAAAATGGTATGGCTTGTATTGCTTTTGATAGTTCATCTTTTGACAAAGCTGTCTTCCTACTCCAATCTTATTGTGCCTTAAGCTTCATGTCGAATCAAATGCACCATTCTCTAATGTATCCACTGAGACGATATGGACAGCATCTCATTTACAGTTTTTCTGCGTCTCCATGAAAGTGTTGACGTTTTTCTGTTCTGCCAGGTAGCATGGGAAGCATAACAATCGATTTCCCAGGGTGCACATCTGCATTAGTGGTAGGTAGGTCACATCAGGCTACGAGGAAAAAATATAGCAGAGACATCCCTGTTGATCCATCACCGGTCTCACTGTGCATGGATCTGCACTGAGAGAAAAAGTCGGTCCTTTACCAGCTTGACAGCATTTATCCAGACATGTATTCTTACGGCTCATGATAGCTTTGACTTCTCGTTGAATAAAAGCGTTGTCCACGTAGAAAAGAGTAAGCATCTCATTTCAGCATTTCATACTGATTCTACATTCAGCCAGCTGCATATGTCTAAGTATACACACTTTATCTCAGCGTGAGGGGAAATTATTTTCTTGTGCTGCCTGAGGGATAATAATGGAGGAGCACCAACTGGAGGGAGGTGTGTGATAAAGCAGTACTTCAAACGCTCCAGTGTTATCACGATCTCACATTAGGCAGGAGCGTGGCATTAAGTATCGCACCAGAAAAAGTATGTCACCAGCAACCCTCTTGTTGCTGCCAAGACAACATTTAAATTGCGTGATAATCTTCATCTTTCAGTCCAAGTTTTATAAGTATGGGAGAAGCACCATCGTGGCTTGTGAGATGTTGTTTTGTCAGAGATGCCTGCGGTGTAAGGATTATTTTTGTCAGACATCATTTTTTTTTTACAATTGCTAGTGTTTACGTTTTGTTAGATCAGTGTGCAGCTTTTTTGGCAATTGATTAATCTTTGAATTCATTGTTTCAGTTTCAAGTTTGGGCAAACGTTCTTTGTCTTATAGAACGAATTGGGTCGGTCAGGCACAAAGAGCAATTTAATGACATTGTTGGGGCTTTAGATTACTTATTAGTCAGTTGTTAATATTAGTTTTCAATATTTGCTGCCATATTATGGTATGAATGGATAATCCTTTGAAACATGCAATAACAATTTCTCTGGCAAAAGCCTGTCATTCCCAGGACAAGCATTTGTGTTTGAAAAACAATAGAAATGTTCACGTCGCTTAAAGTATACGATATGCCGTCAACACACAACTCTTGCCATTCCTGGGTTTTTAAATGAAAGAAAACTAATTATCCCAGGTAACGACAACAACCAGTGACTCTGCTCCATTTCCTCAGTCCCACAGCTGTTTAGCGCGGTTTGTTTTGTGTGGCAAGGAATTTAATATTTACCCCGATGCATTTCCCTGCAGAATTTTGATTTTGATTAGCAATTCATGGCCTCCTTAGGGCTGTGTAACCAAGCAATCAATATGCTCTCCGCTGATGAGGACAGGCGGGGCACGTTGTAGGGATTAATTTACTAATACAAAATGGAAAATCAATGAGAGGCTCTTCACATACATGAGCACAGAGTAGCTGCTGGATCTTTTTGTTTGTGTCATCAGCTGCAGTGTGTCAGCATCCTGTGTTTTACTGTGATGGATGACAATGAAGGGATTCCATGGCTACATTAGATGTTGCTACGTCACCTAGCTGAGCAGCAACATCCGCAGCCTTTCATTTAAGCAGAGCTCTGATGTAATTAGCCCTGCTTCATCGCTCCGCTCGTTACACCCTCCCACTTGCTTACCATTAGTCCAGGGGAAAAACAATACCAGCATGGGGACAGAATTTTAACTAAGCCATATTTAAGTTACCCCTAAAGTTAACTTTTTAAAAGCACTCTTTTTCCACTGGATTTTCCCTCTGAATTGTTCATGCATACTTATTTGCTGACTCCTTGGTCTCTAATGGAACATACTGTATCAAAATGTGATGAATCATTAATCCGGGTATAATATGGACAGTATAGCTCGTAGATATTTGATGGTGGTTTTAAGGGTCTCTTTGGGGAATTTATACAAACTTCGTCACATATGCAGTAGTTCACTCTCCAAGGATGTTGATGCTGTACACTTAAAGAGCCTGTGACACGGTTTTCCCCCATCATCCAAACCCATCAATTTGAGTGCATATTGTCCCCTTGAAAACCGTTACTGAACTGATTTTGGATATTTGTACTTTGATAACAATTAATCTGCCTTCAATGTTGACAATTTTCTGGATCTTCTCGCGGATTCTTCAAGTCCCGCCAAATGATGGGTGACGTCATTGCGGGCACAGCGCTCCAGCTGCACCGTCCAGGATCCCAGCTTCTGCATGTAAACCTTTATATATATACAGCCAGATGTAAACGCACGACGGCGCACACAGCAGCAAGCTCAGACAGCGATGACAGGTTAATGTTGAACGTGTCTGAGCGCTCATATGAGGCTGAAGGATCGGTTTATGTTGTATCTTCTAAGTTTAGGAATGAGGTGCGTCAATATGGGCGATCATATGGTCATGTAGCCAGTGGTGGACTGGGACTAAAAATCATCCCGGGACTCTCGACCGGCCCACTTCGGTACCGCTAGTAAGCTGTCAACGGGGGGAGCGGGGGATGTAAAATACAAATATAATGTATAATGTCTGTGTCTTTGACATTAGCGCTGCTAGCCACCTGTGCCCTGTACTACGAAGCCAGTTCAACAGACCCTGGATATGTTTGAGTAACAAACAAACTAACAACAACAAACTAACAAACGAGATCTCGCTAAGCGGTCCTACGACGCTGGTTATCAACTCGGTCAATCAAGCCAGGGTTTCTCTCTCCAGCTGAGAGCGCGTTCACGTCTAAGACACGCGTGGATCTGACTTTAATTACATTTGTCTCGAGTGTTTCGTCAACATAATGTGTTAAATAATACTTCTGCATCCAGTCTGTGACACTGAGTGTTGCACGGCCAGGTGAGGCTGGAGAAGCTGACTCAGATAAGGAAATATATGATATATTATGATATTATCTGATCGATGATCTGATTGATGATGTAATATGAATGATAAGTGCGACACGTCGGCGTCTTCTCTGCATACGGCAGTTTAAACTGTATTTCCTTTATCCTGTAATATGACTTGAGAGATTTAAACTCCGCACACTGAGTGGATCTCTTTTCTATAGACGCCGGAGGCGGGCAGCGTCAGGTAAAAGAAGTTATTTAGCCTTCTCAAACCTGAGCCTCACGCGCCGCCTATGGGGGATGTGCTGGTGACTTATCCGACCGGCCCACTTCGGTACCGGCCCATCGGGATTCGTCCCGATGGCCAGTCCGCCACTGCACCCAGCCCACGTAAACTGTCAACGGGGGGAGCCTCGCTGCGGGGAAACGGTGGACCTAGTGTCCCGATCGGAGTGGGAATAATAATAATAATCCGTGCATTTTATCCATTAATCTCCCCAACATTGTGGTAAAAAACCACACGTTTAATCCACGTTGTTGGTGCCTACTACAACTACAAAAAGCATCGGTTTGTTTTCTCATCAGTAAATGCAGACGGCTCAAACAAACGATTTTTAATCATCATCCTCACTCATCATTTAATGTATCATATGTTCGCCGAATTGACATGAAAGCACTAATAAATGTAGTTTCATCCACTTGAGTTTATAACCACAAAAATAATCGATTTGTTTTTATATCACATCCGACGGGAGGAAATTCAGCAGCTCTCACTCCCGATTTGTAATCCTAATGTAATCATCATCTTCACCACGATCATGTATGTTTATGTCGCCGAATTGACATGAAAGCACTGACAAATATGAATATACTGTAGTCAACTTCATTAAAACGTTATTAACGTGCCTAATCTCAGTAATTCACCATTTCTACGCATGACACAACACACTTTGTCCGTGTTTGGCTCTCGAAGCGTTCCCGCATTGACGTCACTTCCGGCTTCCCCCAAAACTTCAAAATGAGTGAAGGAATTTCCCCGCGATGTTCGAAATTATTGATATTTAACGAAACGGTATCGCTTTTTCTTTTTTAAACTGACGGTTCGAGATTACTAGTAGCCCAATATTTCATTGCACAACAGTTGTTGGGATGGTGTCACAGGCTCTTTAAGGTAAAGTGCATATGTGACAAAGTTTGTATAAATTCCCCAGTGTATCTAAAACATTGTTCTCTAACTATCATTCATTATTAACTCTTCATTTGTCTTTCGCCGCTGTCCTTAGCAGAACCCACTCATATAAACATCACTCACACACGGATGTAATAGTTGTCAGAATATCACAGGGTACCTTTTTAAATGTGTGACCGTTAAAATAAATCCCTTAAAAATCATTACGGGTTAATTTCTTGTCACTAGATGTACAGAATCGTAATGAATGATGTGTTGAAATTATATTTGAACTCTGCCAAGTATCCCCTTTAATTTCCACTTCCTATCTGGCGGTGTTTACCAATTAAAATGACTAAATATTTGGGCTTGATGCGTCCACAAAGGCGTCCTCCCACACCATCTGCAGCTGAGAATCTCAACACCTTCATTAAAGTGATTGATTCGGAAACTTTATTCTGAACTTTTTCAGTGTTACAAGGGGAGCCCTTTAATAATACCCGACATATAGAATACCAGTGCATGGCATATTTTATGAATTAAAGAACCACAACAAGATTGCCTTCAACTTAAACTGACATTTTGGGGTAATTTTTTAGACAGCGATACACATTTTAACAGGAAACCATGACTTTATAGGTTGACATGGCGTCATATCCCATTATAATTTCCCCCAGTACAGTCGAGTTGAAGTGCTTTCCTCAACACCAGAAAGATGTCGGATGGGAGCTTGGCTGCTCCAACCACAAAAACTTACATCATGAAATCCTTTTGAGAAGTTCTCCTGCACATTAGATTTAGCAGAGTCAGTGGAGATGAAGTCACCCTGGAGGTGCTTAATGCCTTCGGTAACCACATGTGCACTTCATGCTTCATCTCCCCTGATCTTCTCAGGGCCTCCCTTACACCTCCTCACAACATCAGCACGCTTCAGTGGAGAGCAGAAAGTGCTGATTCGGTCTGACTGGCCTCTTTAATTTGTGATGAGCGTGGGAGAGAGTGGGATCTTGCGGTGCGTCAGAGAGCCTCGTGGCCAGGTTGTTCTGCTGCTCCATCCCCCCAACCAGCTGCAGACGCACCTGCGACCACTGCGCCTGCTACCAAGTCCACTTTCTTCTTGTTTCTTGTTCTTTACTTTCAAAAGAACAATTTCCAATAGGGCTGCACGATTTGGGGAAATAATCTAATTGCGATTTTTCTGACAGATATTGCGATTCAATTTGTTTCTAAGCGACCCAACGGAAGTTTATTGTAAAATGCGGCCATATCTCCGGCTAGGAAGGTCGTATCAACGTGCTCCTGCCTCTAGCACCCCCGCAGCCCGAGCTACGAGTGAAAGAACTAAACTTACATGAAACTTCCGTTGGGTAGCTTTAAAGTCAAGCTTCAGCTTAAGATTCATCCTGTAATAGATGTAAAACATGTGATGGAGCCTCACTAACCTGACCCAGATGGTTTGTTTCACCAAATCATCTAAAGCTCCATTGGAAGCCATTGGGAAAGGGCAGGCACTTTCCAAAATACTTGGCAGGTGATTGGATCAATCTGTCCATCACCTTCTATCATGGGCCACTTCTGATTGGTTAACAATGTGGAGCACAGAACTTCTGATTGGTGTGGATGACTGACACACAATAAGAAGAAGAAAGAAAGAAAGAAAACAAATCGCAGGCTTTGCTATTTGATAATCGCATCATTTAAAATCGATAAATCGTTCAGCCCTAATTTCCAACTGAGAATATACCTCCTTTTCTTTTTAGCAAAGAGCTATTTCAAAATGTCACTTTTTTCTTCAGTAACACTTTGTTTCCCCCCTAATGTAAACCCCTAAAATGCCAGTTATCCTCAGACTTTGTTGTCCAATCTCTTGAGTTCTCTTACACATCTTGCCAGTATGCTAATTCATGTTTTAATTCTTTAAAGGGTTTTACTATCTCTAGTGCTGCCCGGCCTTTGTATTTCAGATACTTTGTGGACCCTTACAAACTGTAAAAAAGGAAACTATGTTGTGAAAATAGTTTCCACGAAGGTAATCACACAAGAGTTCAATTTCACAGTAATGTTTTATATCAGAACTGTAAAAAGGACAGTATTACCTAATATAAAACACATCTTAAAGTGTTGAGTACACTTTCTAAGGTCTATCTGCTCTAATGCATATTTTAACACTTCAAATAAACAGGCATGACAAACATATAATGGTGTACCCATCAAAGTGTGCAGGAAAACAGAGGATCCGTTGAGTGTCGCTGGTTGATCTTCTCTTATATCGCTGGTGACTAATGGAAAATCCAGCAGACGGTGGTAAAGTGCGGCAGAGTCCAGAGACAGCCATGAATTTCAATGAATTCATTCTGAACTGTGAAGAGGACTCGGTCTGTGTGGAAAAGACATGCCTGTACAGATAGCAGACAATATCTACAGAAACAAAGATGAAATCCTATTATAGGAGGAAGAGATATGAAAAATAAACTTATCCTATATTTGACCCAAAAGAGACACAAGCGGAGAACTATATTCACACATGGGCACCACTGCACTGTGGCAATATACAGTTGCTATAGTTTTGCTTTTCATATACATTTACATATCTATTCATTTATAGTATATAACATATTTCCGTTTAACGGAGAGAGAAAAACAGTTGTTGGTACTTTTCTATACAAAAATGCCAAATGAGAAAATCAACATATTTAAAAGAGATGATGTAAGAAGGAAGAAAAAAAGATATTTGATGTTTGTTGTGATTAATTATATACAAAATGTAAAAGACAGCTTCTGTAGTGCAGTTTCCATGTCAGGTGCCCATAAGAACAGTGAAACAGCTTCGACAGCTTCAAAAACGGTTTCCAACGCGTCTGCCCATTCACTTTGAATGGGGTGACGTCACGTTGCCTCGCTTTTCGCCGTACTGAATTGTGGGTAGCATAGCGGTCAGTGCCAGCCAATCAAATCCCGTTTCTGAAAATCTGACAGCTCAAGCCCTAGCCAATCAAACCGCGTCTAAGCTGGGAGAGATATCCCGCCGTTCATTTCTATATTTCAAAAAAATTCGGAGGAGAAACTAATTATCGCCGTAGCAAATCACCCGGTTTTGTATGACCAGACCCTCTTCACCTACCGGGATACAAACCGGAGGAACCAGGCATGGAGGGAGGTGGCAGAGACAGTAGGTGAAACTGGTAGGTTTTCGCCTGTTTGGGGAGTTTATATATATATATATTGCTCGCATAAAATCCCCGGGGTTTTTTGCTTTGTATGTCGGGGGCGGGAGATTCATGTGATCGGTTGTTGGTCGCGTTGCTCGAATAAAATCCCCAAGCTACAGACACGCCCAGCTCCAAGCTTTTTTTGAAACTGTAGTGTGGACGCTCCGTAACTCAGACTGCTCAAGGCTCATATTAGTTTCAGTTTACCTCTATCTGTAAGTTGAGATTGCTTCAGGAAAGGACCTCGTTGCAGCTGAATGAAGATGTTGAGGGAACCAGCAGAGGCAAAGGCAGTCGATGGGTCTCTGTCGTCGTGAGTCACTCATTTGCACAGATTTTTTTCATTTCAGTTGAACTCGAATGTGCGGATTCTTCCTAAATTAATCCAAAGTGAAAATGAAGGTTCCCATGTGCTATCATAGACTTTAAACTTATCATCAAACATGCGTGTAATATTTTGCACTACTGATAAATAATTATTTGACTTTGGAAGCTAAAAAGCACTTCTCTGCTCAGACCCATTAGAAAACATTGAAGTCAAATATTTGCTAAACTGGCTGCTTTGTTTATTTGCTTTGTTTATCGTCAGGCGTATTCACATTTGCATTTCTGAGAGGCTTCAACACTTTTCCTAATGAAAAGCATCTTTCATCAAGATGGCTTGTGCTTTGGTGTTTCTTAATGTCCGGTGAATTATGCTCTGCATGTCGAGTTTTTAGCTGAGGGTTTTTAATAATTCCTAAAAATGGACTTTCTCTTCCCTTGTACTTTGACCGCACCTCCTCTCTATTAGTCTGTTTTATCTTCCAGTGGAAATTATGTAAATCATTTCCCCATCTCCTTCATCGTGATGCACTTTATACCGCCTGTGTATCCGAGACTGGCTGAACGCTTGGTAACAATCCATTTGTTGTAAACACAAAACCCCCCTGCATAACAATTAAGTGTCCTCATCACTGAAATGCATCAGAGACAGATGGCATGGCCAGTAGAGGAGGGAAAAGAGGAACTCTACATGTAGTGCTGTTTCCTGTCAGGGCTGTGGCCTGATGTTCATGGCATTGTTATCTGAGTAACAAATTAAATGGTATACTAGTACACATGGAAAGTAATCCTTGTTTCATAACCTAGCTCTGGTTTCAGATTTTGTGTCATATTTTGCAACAAAATGGTGTGAAATGGAAGCCGTCATTCGAGGCTTCATTACTGAATGGCATGCCCTGCATCCATTGCCAGAATTGGTTGACTCTTAACAGCAAAAAAGCACCATATCCCTGGATGAGGCCAGAGGCAGCACACTGCAGCCTGGAGGCCAGCGAGAGCGAATCCTGTTGCCAGGCAACAGTTTACAGATAGAGGGGGGGGGGGGGGGTCCTCCTCTGCTGCCCACGCCCCTGCCTGTCCTTCGTCATTGTCGCGTTTGTATTAAATTTGCAACTTGCCTGGCCTTGAATTATTGATTAGATTTTCCCCGAGCATCGACATTTTGCTGCACCGGTTGGCCCCGAGACGTCTGACAGCAGCTGTCACTGACCAGCTTCTAACTGAGGCTCGGGAGAAAATAAAACCAGAATTTGCAGCAGTACTTGAGTAAATAATTAATTTAGCCATAAAAGCTGACTATCTTAATACTGCAGCTATTTATTTCACAACATAAGGACTCTTGTGGATAGAATGTCTTTCCTAATTACTGCGTGTATTTTGTTTTAAAAGGGAGGAAACCCACACGGTGGCAGGCAGAGTTACTCACTCAATCACTTGGATAGTTTAAGAATTCCCTTTTCCCTCTCTCGGCTGCCTCGTGTGTTGGGTTGTTGTGTTCTGGATTTCGGATGCCCGTCTGTGATGGAGCCTTATTTGTTTCCTGAATGTCTAATCTGCCAAGTTCATGCCTTTGGCTTCCCACTGAGAAGGGAGTCCTTGTTCTGTGTCTGCCTGGCAATCCCAGAGACCGCTGCTGTCCCCGGCTCTCGTGCACATTACCATACAGCTGTCCCGCAGGATGTAGTGAGACAGACCCAGGAGCTTCAGAGGGAGCAGGGCACTCCCTCTCCTCTCGCAGATTCAGCGTGCAGGCAGCAGATGGGCTGTGGAGATTAAACCACGAGGCACATGGCAGCTATTGTAGGCTGCCCATTGTGAAATGTAAAGGGTCATCTATGGGGTCAAGGCTGAATTGGTGTGGTGAGCCCCGCCTCCCATACATGAACTGCTGGGGAAGGTTTTTGCTAATGATAGCTCTTTGGGTTGTCAGGAATATTGATCATTAAACAGGGTGCTAAGGGGGAGCAAGAGTCAGAGTGCAGGTTACCATCAGGAGAGCAGGGGGATATTTTTAGCATCGTATGCACTATATGTGAAAAGCCTTGGTGTTATTCTATATTCCTTATTTTGAGCTAACAATAGTACTTCCTGTGTGCACAAAGAGGATTTTGTATTAGCTTATTCCTCTGCACTACACCAAATCAAAACAACATCATTAGCACTGATTGACAGGCGTTATCTCATGATCGGTTTATTTTGAGTCGATCCCAGATATGATCTCCTGCTGCTGTAAACAATAATTTTCTAAATATCAAGCTGAAAATAGGCCGGGCAAAATACTAAATATTCCTGTTTAAGCAACATTAGCCAAAAACTAGTTTCCAGCTCATTTTTGAAATGTTAAATGATATATTGAAAGAATGTGTTCATTATCTGATTTCTGGCATTAAGTTCTGCAGCGGGAACAAATTGGCTCGGCAGTGAGAACCACAGACAGGCTGGCAGAGTCGGAAAGTACTAGAGTTTTGAAAACACGTGATAGGTTTTGGTCTTTTCATGGGATTTTTTTTTTACTAAAAGAAAACGCAGAATATCGCCAACTCGTTTATTTTTAATGGTTTAGACGAGCAGCAAAACTTAAAGGCTCGTCAGCTCTTCAACAGCTACATCATTCTGACTCGCCTGACATTTAAAATCTTGAATTTCAGGCAGCGTTTGACTTAAAGGTCATGGAACAGAGCAGAGGAAATGGAAAGGGACTGAAAGTAATGAGACTCAAATAACCTCTGCTGGAGTTCCACTGAACAGCAACCTACAAATATGGCACTTTATCAATTTATAATTTCATCAAATATAGATTTCAGTGCCTCTGAATAAATAAAAAAAAGGAACACCAACATCCACTCACATGTCTGCTCGGATGAAGAGTTCAAGTACTGTGTGAAGAGAGATCACAGTGGGATAGCAACCTCTGCTTTTTGTGCTACTTCAGTCAACTTCACTTTACTTTCCGAGTGTTGTTGACCCCCAAGTAATGACCCAATAGTTCTGAAATTCAGGCTAACATTCCCTGTGAGGATGTGGTTTCTTCGTGGAAAACACTTAAGAATACATGCCGTGTGTGGGTATGACAGTCTGTGCTGAGTGAAGTCTATTTTTGTGAAGTTGTCCCAACCTGACTTCCATGTCTTTCCGCTCTCGTGCTCATTTCATTGACTGTCCGGTTGGCTGCGTGGGTTCTTTGTTTGGAAAGTTTGGTAAAGTGAAGGAAAACAAAGTGACAGCATGACATGTCAACAGGCAGCAAATAAAAAGACAAAGTGACAACCAGCTTTTTCCTTTTGAACGTCATCGTCACAGGTCTTTGTTGAGTTTTATCAATCCTGATGCGGACAGCAGAATTTAAAGGCCAATATATGAAAACTTTGAGAGTCTATACTCACTGTTTGAACCCGGGAGTGCCTGCACCATTTAAACATGGAAGGTATGTTTTCTTTATGCCATCTGCTGCTTTGATGCTTGCAGGAGCTCTTCTAGATGCTGGTGAGCTCGCCCTCGGGCTGGATGTCGTTTCAAGGTAGACGGCTCATCAAGATGAATGACAAGTTCTGGAGACTGAAGCACAACAATTGATGGATTAAACCAGTGGCTCTCAAACTTTTTCTGTCATTCCCCACTTTGAACAGGTGGGCCTTTTCAAGCGCCACTTCTTCCTCGCCGCTCCAATAAAATGGTAGGCCAAGCTTAAAATGGTCAAATGTATCGTTCTATAACAGGGGTCTCCAACCTTTTTAGGATGAGAGCTACTTTCAAAAAAATTAAACCAGTTGTGAGCTACTTCTACTCCTCTTTTTCAGTTTTTTTGCCGTGTATATATTTAGCACATTTTAACATTATTATATGCTTACCTTTAACCTTTGTGTGCTGTTTGGGTCTGTGGGACCCGATTTCAGTGAAAAAAAAATGTAAGATTTTTTTTTAAATGTTGAAGTTAAAAGCATCAATCTGGTGCACTTTGAGCACAACATGAATTTATGGATAGAGCTCTCAACACTCTATGAAAGGGATCTGTATACTTTTCAATAATCCAAACATCTTTAGAATATGATCACAACCAATAACAAATCATTTAAACTTGTGTATTCTTATCTTATGTTACCTAGTTGGCATTCTTTCTTTTTATTTATGCATTACTAATCACTCCCCTTTTAAACTGTTTACTGTCCTATAGTACACATTGGAATGATTTCTTACTTTATTTTGTACAACTAGGCTATTTTACATAGATAAAGGTGTGTGTTTTCTCTCTCTCTCTCTCGTTCGCTCACAGAGGCTGTGTGCTCCTCCGTGGCGATGATGGCTTGCGTTAAAAGATAATAATAAACATAGGCCTATTTGTAAAATGGGGGGACACAAACGGGATTTCGAAAAGTGTCACGGTTAAACTCCTTATGAAGCGGTGAGGTGCCGCTCCTCATTGCTTTTCTTCCTGACTGCAACGCTGTTGTGTCTGTGTGTGAGAGCGTTTCACATGTGTGTATGAGAGATGTTTGCATATGTCTGCAAATGACTTTGGTTTCGTGTGTGTGTGTGTGTGTGTGTGTGTGTGTGTGTGTGTGTGTGTGTGTGTGTGTGTGTGTGTGTGTGTGTGTGTGTGTGTGTGTGTGTGTGTGTGTGTGTGTGTGTGTGTGTGTGTGTGTGTGTGTGTGTGTGTGTGTGTGTGTGTGTGTGTGTGTGTGTGTGTGTGTGTGTGTGTGTGTGTGTGTGTGTGTGTGTGTGTGTGTGTGTGTGTGTGTGTGTGTGTGTGTGTGTGGGGTGTGGGCTCGGATTGGCCATCAGGAGATTCGGGACTTTTTCCCGTTGGGTGCTGTGAAAGTCCACCGCCGTTGCGAGTCTCCGGCTGTAATACTCCACTACCGCCCGCGAGGACCCAGGTTCGATTCCGGCCTGAGGTCCAAAACATTTTTATTTTTTTTAAATAAATAAATCTCCTGTTCATCACGTCCATTCGCGACCCACCTATCACATCTCTGCGCTCCACCAGTGGGGCGTGCCCCACACTTTGAGAAACGCTGGATTAAACTAACAATACACCTCCCGCCACAGAGGGAAAATATGCATGTCATGGTGGATAATGGCCTAACCTCTATGTTAAACAGACATCTTACTAATAATCCCTGACCTAGAACTGAAAACAAGGACAGCGATTGTTCTTTGTTATTTTAGGTTATCTGCAGTTGACTTTGAATAACTTACTAGGAAAAAATAGAAGCCTTTATTCTCAGTGCATTAAATTATCTCAGAACAGGAAAACAAAGAGGCCGCAACAGCAACGAACTGTAATCAAACTCCACATACTGTGTTCATTTTTATAGTGAAATCAACACTTTTTAAATTGTGTGTGAAGCCAGCGCTATCAAAAAAACACATAATGAAGCAAATAAACAACGTTGTGATTGAAAATGATACGGCTGTGAAGAACTCACGATATAACCTTTCATTTAATCAGGTCTAAATGAAATCAAGATCCCTTTTGCAAAAGAGACCTGAGTACAGAAGGAATAACGAACTAAAGCGAAACAAACAAAGACAGTATTTGCATTTATTACATGGCTTAGTTGAATACTCGATTCTGATTGGTCAATTCAGAACACGTGACACGTTGTTAATACCGAACAGACAGACCGCTGTCAAGGACTTATTGACCGTTGTTAAGGACGCTCACATCTTCAGAAAGAAGTCCGGTCGATTTAACTGTATACAGTTGGGCCGAAAAGCAAACTGCATGCAGTTTGCTTTTCGAACTGGGACAAGAAAAACAGCGGAGAAGTAACGGGGCACAAACCCTCCTTTTTACGCAGCGGTCCAGACATAGACATCAAACGGCGACACATATTCACTTGCCAGTTACTTTGTCATTAGGGCAGGGATATCTAGATACTTTCCAAGGTTTGACATCATGAATTGTGCTACTTTTAAAGCAAGGAGCGATGTTTTCAAATCTTTAATCAAAAAGCTCCTCAAAAACGCAAGCAGGTCCTACCGTTGGCTTTTCAAACTGACAAGAGACGCTCTCACTGTTTTTCAAATGTAACAGTTTGAAAAGCAAGCAAACTGTCTGATTGTCTTTAGTTTTCCGCTGGCGTGTGATAGCAACATGGAGGATTTTAACATTCATTTTAATATATTTGGAGAGCACAGTAATTTGGAGTAATGGTTAGTGGCTGATGAGTCCCCAGTGAAGAAAAGAAAAAGACAAGAGGGACAAGAAAACAGCGGAGAAGTAACGGGCAGAAACCCTCCTTTTTACGCAGCAGTCCAGACATAGACATCAAATGGCAAAACATACAGTGTGCAGTTACTTTGGCATCAGGGCAGGGATATCGAGATACTTTCCAAGGTTTGACATAATGAATTGTGCTACTTTTAAAGCAAGCAGCGATGTTTTCAAATCTGTAATCAGAAAGCTCCTCAAAAACGCTATCGAAGCAGTTCCTGCCGTTGCTACGTTAGTTCAAACAGTAACATCGGACTATTTTTCTTCGCGGATGCATGTCAATTTAAATCAATACATAAAACTATTTTTTAAATCAATAAAATCATTTTCTAAATCCATAAAAGCATTTCAATTAATATTGGGAGTCATAACGTTACTTTGTTGAGAATGTGGCCATGTAATAAGCGGGATAATGTGCAGCGACTTGGTCATTATGGGGAAAAGAACACCTTCACGCCGATCTAGATCCCTCCGCTTCGCGTCGGGCTCCTGATCAGCCTGTCGGTGTTCTTTTCCCCATAATGACCGCGTCGCAGCACATTATCCCTTACAAAGAACATAGCCAGCCATAACATTAGCACAGGCAGCATTCGGGATGGGAAGGATATGTAGTTCCTTTTGTGAAAAAAAAGTGGATCAAGTTTTGACTGTACAATCCTTTCCCTGCCCTCAAGACAGAAACATGCTTTAATCTGATATAGGACTGCTCAATTAGTCGTATTTTAATCGCAATTACGATTATGGATTGCAAAGATTACGAAAACAACTTAATCGAAATAAAACGTTTTTTGTTTTTTTTTATATAAACACATTTTTTTTTTTTCAGTTGAATTATACTTAAAGTAAACTTTTAAAAACATACTGTTCAAATTTTTTTCTCCAATAAATTGATGTTTTCAAAGTAAATGGATAATCGTTTTTAATAATCGTGATATCAATTATTGACCCAAATAATCGAGATTAGGATTTTTGCCATAATCAAGCAGCCCTAATCTGATATAACAAACACATTTGTATTCTCTGCCAGTTGCCCCCCTTGCTTCAGAAAATAGACTTCACGATGTCTTCTGTGTGATCTGTGTCTAAAACAGAAAGTATGAATTGCAAACAAACTCAATCCTATTATATTGCAAACTATAAAACGTCCATATTGTTGGGGGAAACATTGCTCTACCTATAAACTTTCTGCTACAGTACATCATATCAATGTCATCCGCTGCCCGGGACTTGCACTCTGCTGCCTGGTGTATGTTTTCGCTTTGCATTTTCCTGTTGCCGGGGCTCTTGGGGGAATTCTTGAATCCATTATGCATGGCGTCAAGTGTTACACATGAGCAAACTAATCAACAAACCCACACAAACTCCAAGTTCCTAAAGGTGCTTTTTCAATTGATGCAATATACTGGCCTTATTCATTCTCTGCTAGCAGTGGGAGAGTGGTGTCTTCTGTGTAGGAGTGCTCTCTCGCAGTTTGTGTCAGACGAGCTATGAGTTGGAGGCATGGAGGAGGAGAAGACTGCAGCAAAGTCTGAATCGAAACAGTGACAGATAACTACTGCTTCCAGTGTGTGCACTTGTATGAGCGTTAAGCCATCAGTAGAACCTTGAAAATACTCACTAACATTCCCTTTATGCTGATTATTTTAACACGTACACTTCTGATTCATTTGTAACCTTGTTAGCCAGGGTCTTCTGAGTAGTTTGCACGGCGCTTTCCTTTTCAACTTAAAATGCATTTCCAGCTATTCAAGATTTCCGTTTGGCAGCAGCTGGGTCTTTCCTCTGTCCTCCGTCTGTCCCGTGTTGCCCAGCATGGGATGTAACTCCTCAGAGACACGATGCTGCAGCTCCTCACAGCCGGGCAGCTTTTTATCTAAAGATTCAATGGACATATGGCAACCACCTATAGCATCAGCCATACCAATTATTACTAGTGCAGACCTTGTTAGTACAATTATTTTTACTCTGTGGGGTCTTTCAAGCTTGAAGACAAAATGTTTGCAATAAACCTTCAATTTTACGCGCTGTCCATCTTCTTGGGTTTAGAGGTTTCTCGTATGGTAGCCTTATCTCTTTCATTTAAGAGTTGACTGATATCTTTATGCCTTTTTGAAGGCCCATTTCTTTGGAGAACAGAAGCCACAAACATGCTTTTAAGCCATCCAAGGTTCATTGCTCCTCTGCCCTTCCTGAGATGAAACATTTATGACCCTTGACCTTTTGTCATTCCATGTAGCCTTATAAATCCTCTGAGACACATTTCTCTCCGCATCACTATCATCCATCTCGGCATGCTCTCCAAAGATGGTATTATGTGTGGTAGCATGACCGGCCTTCTTCAGAACAAAGACATCCTCTCTTTTGCTCATATTGTACACAAATTCCAACCTAGATTACGTTTCTTATAAGGTCGCTTTGCCTCAGCCAAAAACGCTACTTGATCCTCAGTCCTACCGGTATGGCAGATTAAACATGGTAAATATGATCCCATAGCGCAGCGCCCTTCAAGAGGCAAATCATTGCTTTGCTTATGATCATCTTTCTGGTGCATTCTTTCTCCACAAGCAATTTTCTCTTTGCCTCGGGCTGTTTTGTTAAGAAACCGCTTCACGTCTTCTGTGTTCACAGTGCATACCACTATTAAGCGTCACTACTCGTTAATGTGGAGGGATAAAAGATGCATTTCAGTGCAGTCTGAATACCATTGATACAAGATAATTAGGAAAATAGAGAAAAAGTATTCAGGACATTTGAATGGATGCATTCACCAGGAGAGCGACTTATGACTTTTTATTTCAAGATTTGTTCTTGGTGTCGCCATCACGGTCAAAAGAGGGCCTTCAGATCGTCTCTCTTTCACCGACATGATCAACCAAGATAGTATACATAGGGAGAATACAAAACTGATTTTACAGTGATGAAAGCTACACTTAATCAAATGTATTTAACTAATTAATTCATTAAAGCTGAATTGAAATGATAATTTCATATTTAATGATCATTTTGTCAACCTGTTCAATTATTCAGTCTTTTAATTGGGAACAAATTCATTTAGAGATTGTTTTTTAAAGCAAGTATAATCTTTTTTTTTTTATCAGTTGTTTTCTGTGAAATAAAAGCTATAAAAGAAAACTGCACATAAACTGCTCCGCACCAAACAGCAGACGGCCACATTTTGTGACTAGCTGGTGATCATAGTTAAGCATTTACCAGCTGAACAGACGGATATTTATCTTACGAGTTGGTACCGACCAAATTGGAGTTGACATTCAGACAGAAACCAGTTAAAAACTATGTTCCTCTATAATGGTTGGTTATTTGAATAAGCAACTGTCTGTTAAAACGTTCACCATATAAACCATCCTAACAGCCGTTGGTTTGGGCTTTAGTGGTTTCATTTACTTAGAGTTTACTTAGTTCGATCCAGTCGGCAGCCAAGTTGCAGTGCTGTAATGTTGCGTTACTCATGTTCAGCCACAGCGGTACTAAGATGTGTCCACTGGTGTGTCACCCTCTCTCTTTAGACATAAAACCATGATATGAGTCTCGTTGGTGCCATCAGACATGGTAGGTGATAGCAGTGAAGTCAGGCACTTAAAAAGGTTGCTATCACCCACTCTGTTGGTGGTGCATCAGAGATAACCATAATCCCAAACACTCTGGCTTTCAAAGCATGGCCAGTAGTCACATCTAAACGAGATCCAATGTGCCCTTCACTCTCGGGAAATTGGATTTCTGTGTCAACATGGGAGTATCTCACTGTTTTCAAACGTTTGTTTTTGTTTTTGATCGCTTTCAATTTGTGCAACTTTTCTACACAAGTTGATTAACAAGAATAGGGCTGACAAAATAAGAGCTGCATTTTTAACTTAAGGCTAAACCAACTTCAAAGATATTCTAACTGCTTTAACTTGACCTCATTAGTGAGTTGAACTCGTCAGTAGGAGCCACCCGAGTTTAATCTTCAGAAACAACCGCTGAAGAAGGACCTCGACCTCATAATTTCCTTCCTGTACTCCTCTTTCTTGAACCTGGTCCTCCCATTCATCTTAGCAGGCAGGGGGGGAACCGCGGCACGCTTTTGTTTTGTTCCTCACCAGTTTGTCATGTTGGAAAGACACTCGACTTTCTTCGCAGTAAAACGTGTTCATTTTTCAAGGAAACTTTTAACAGAACATTGTTAAGAGCGATGGCACCGCGCCCCTCAACTCTCTTGCTTCTCTTCACCATCAGATTCTGGTTGAGGATGCTCGATGAGAATGTCTTTTATTGTAATTAGTAGTGCCACTGGCATGTAACCTTGAACTATTATTAAATGCCGAACCCTTTTATTTACATGGCTTAGACGAGGTAAATCCTTTGTTTTTGAGTTCGTCCTGTACTGGCACACCTTTGCGAAGCTTATCTTAAAAGTGCTTACTTAAAGTATGCTTCTAATTATACAGAGTGTGTGAAGCTCATATAGCAACACTATGTTATTGTATACTGTTCTAAATTCTAACGTTGGCAAGTTAAGATGCTCATAATGACAATGCTAACATGCAGATGTGTAGAAGTTATAATGTTTAGCAGCTGAGACGGATGGGAATGTGATTAGTTTTGCTCATAATCAAAATGATTGGCAAACTCCAATTTAGACCCAATGATGGTACTATATGAGAAATCATGGGATCAGCAAAGCAGCTGCAAATCTTGAGGGGCTATAAATGTCTTCTTCTAACAAAATCTCATGGCATGTCTTCAAATAGTTGACGATGCATTTTTAGGAAAACAAATGTCAATCTCATAGTGGCACAAGTAGATCATTAAAGTCATCATAGATTATATCACGTTGCAATATGGTGTGACGATCCATTTGGTAAGATACCTGTTAAAATATTTGACTTGATCCTTGGTTCCTTAGGTCACAGCTTCTGGGCCCAGTAGTTCAACACTTTTAATCCCTATCTGATCAGATCGGATTTGGATTTTGGGTAGTTCAAAACCAAAAAACAGGATTACGATCACTTTGATATCAGATCAGGAAATCAAATCCAAGCTTTCATCTGGATCAAATCTTCAAAACGGGTAGTTCAAACCGACAACACAGGATTGGGATCAGTTTGATCCCAAAAAACTGGATTATCATGATCCCACCAGAGGGGTGGATTTCCAGTGGATTACCAGAGCAACATGTACTGTACAATTTATTTAAAAATATGTTTCAATATAAATAAAATGGCAACGTTTGTTAACTGATATAATACACAATTTTTAGCCTACATGGCAATTCAATTTTATTTTTCATTTGTTGGTCACGTTTGTGGTGGCCTATTTTGTTTTCAACCAAATGTTGATGACATCAATGTTTATGCTCAGAAAAGTATCACAACAAAGATTGTCAATCACAAATGTAATTTAGATTAAAGAAAAAATATGTTCAACAAAAAAAAGTCTGTCATCACCTTTCAAAAGTAATTGCGGACTATAGGCAAGGCAAGTTTATTTATATAGCACTTTTCAACGCAAGGCAATTCAAAGTGCTTTACAAAAAATGAAAGACATTAAGCATTAAAAAAGAAAAGCTAATAAAATAAACATTAGGAAAAATACATGAATACATACAATAGATGTCTGCAATGTGGTCTCTTGTCTTCCTTGTATTATTTTTCATATCCACTAGATAGAGATCGGTAGGATTAAAGCACTGATATTGAGGATCTAGTAATCTTGAAAAGTCTGAATCTGGATCAGGATGATCCTATCCTGAATTGCTTTGAAATACTGGGACAACATCTGGCCGACTTGTCTGATCCTGGATCACAAAAAATGGGATTTCAAAATCTGATCAGATCTGATTGAGATTAAAAGTGTTGAACTACTGGGCCTGGTGACCATGAATTACAATCCATCCAAAAGTTAAATGTTTCAGTTGGGGCCAAAGTGCCTATTAAATACTACCAAAAGAAGGGTAATGATCAATATAATTGCTTATTTCATTGCTTCCAACAAATTAAATCGCATCCTCAGATATTTGATCCACTTAGATTAAGGTAAAATCCCCGTTCAGAGGTTACTCAGGCATGTTTTCTTTTGAAATCCCTAATTTGGATCAGCAAACATGCTAATTACCGCTCTGTTGGATAGATAAAGGGTAGTATGTAACGATGGTGTTCCAGATGAGATCAGTATCACAAGAGGGGATAAAATACCACAGGCGAGATCAGGTTCAAAGCATGCGACCAATTCACCGTCAAAATGTCCCCGCACAGCTTCCCCTCACCCTCTGAAACATATTTAGGGATCTTCAGATGACAGCAACACCCAGCAGGCACAATTTGGCTTGCTCTGCTTCATCTGGGATGCAGAGTGGTAATTCCGGATGATTAAAGAGGTTTATTCATTTCTGTGTAAATGTTGATGCCAGCCCCAGCCAAGTTTCACCTGGCTCGTCACACACATTTCCATAACCCTCTTTCATTTCTGAATGAGATATGACAGCTCAGGCTGCACCCAAACGCAAAAAACAGATAGGCCTCTCGTCGAGGGAGGATAAGACAGGCAGGGAAATGTTGATACCTTTCTTTTTCCTGTACAATTTTCCGTTTGAGCTCTTACTGGATGACATCCTCCAGAGGTACTTACTGTTAAGTGTATTAAGGATTTTTTTACAGAAGGTATTTGACTTAGGGAAGATCCAAGTTTCATTCCTCTTCCTCTACAGAACCAAGAGCTGCTTTAAAACTCTAAAATGTGTCTTTTGCTCACATACGTTCATGTGTCCAAAACGCCACTGCTACTTCTATCTACGCTTGTACATATGGCAACTATTGTTCGTCTGTTCATGATGGATTTTCTTTCCAAATACTTGTTCTGTATCAGTTATCTTGCAGATGGAAGGTACACAGATATGATTGAACAGATTGTAAAATAATCTTGGACAAACTCCTGATTCTGGGCTGTATAAGCTTGACTTTGGACAAAAGAGGAAGGTGATGGAGTTCAGACAAGTCACTCTCTGACAGAAATCCAAACTTGCTGGCCAACTTCTCCCCATGTTGAAGGTCAAACGTAAGGAGGCAGTGGCTGTTAGAGAGGGTCACAGTCTTCTGTTTGAAGCTTTTTCTTACAACAGCTTCCAGCATCTAGTGCTGATGTATGCTTTGGACTCTTAGCTGAAGGCCTCAGTATTCAAGTGTGATGCTTGTGATTGAAAAACATAACGATTGAAAGCATCGAAGTCTTTAAAATGCAAAGAGACACACATTTAGTCATTGATTTGTTGGACTTCATTACTTCTAGTGCTAGAAAATGTAACACCTCTTGAGGAAAAACTAGTGTTGCAGTTTCCATCTTTATCCCCACCTCTAAAAATTCCTCCCAGCGGGACTACAAGGACATCCGAATGTCGTCCAGGTGTCTCTGTAGTCCCGCAGGGAGGAACTGTAGTCTGCCAGGAAGTGCACGTAATTCTCCTCCGCTGAGATTTGTATGAGTTTTTGCCAGAAATGAAACAAATCCTTTCTTGTTTTGTTGAAAAACGTTACTGATTTCTTCATGAAACACTTGCCAGTTCTTATGCGTACAATCTGAAACTCTTGACACATTTTAGATTATTAAATTGGGGGTTCAGAATCTGGTCACATATTATAATATTCCCAATGTTAATGTTCTCTAAGAGGTCTGTACAGCTATGACATGGCAAACATTACTTCGACACATTGATTTAATATTCATATATTAAGGGTTGAAAATGGAGCAATACTTTGGCATTTCTTTGTGAAGATTTACTATATGTATATTCGTTGTTCATATTGAGGCCAATTTCATCCTTCCTAAGCACTCACTTTAGACTGACAGTTTTCCTTGGGGAAATCAGCTTCTCGGTCTTTAATGGCCTCTCTGAGGGCTCTGCGGTCAATTTTAATAGTACACATAACTAAATAAAGACAGGAGGACTGTTTTTATCCCAGTAATGTTGTTTGATGGAAACATGCTGCAGATCTAGGGGTTCATCTTTGTCGTCCACGCTGTTCTGTAGCTTTAATATTGGAGCGGAACTGTGGGGAAGTCCAGATTTTTTTTGTTCAACAATGGATCCTGTGTTATAGTGCACATTTGTTTATATTTATGACTGAGTATAGATGCCGTACAGATGCAGGACACATTTTATTTTTCTTAGGAAGTCATACGCCCACAGCATCCTGCTCTTCTTAGAATTGTTTTACAGTTAGGAGATGGCACATTTATTTCCTGCATTGCATCATTATTGTGTTTTCTGCCCGACTGGCTTCTGCTAAATGTTAAAGCAAACCTCATTGTGGACAGGCATTGGTTGCATAAAGGCAATTAAATGTCTCTTCTTAAAAAGTATATATTCGTACCACTTACGAAAAAACATTATGAACAGTCTACACAGCATTTTGTAATCATAAAATGAGACTTCAACACTCATCAACTGACATAAAGTCCCATTTAGATTTTCTTTAGTGAGTAATAAGCAACAATTAAGACTCAGCATAATCTTTGCCCAGTCTTTTTGTACTCCTCACCAACTCAAGTTAGGGCTATCCCGAATACCATTTTTCAGGCTCCGGATAGTCTGTAGTAATCAGCAGCGAATATTCGACCCGCGCGGGGGGTAATAATCAGCAGCGAACCGCTTCAACACGTGTATTTCGGTTTATTCACGGCATTCATTTTGTTATTCTACAGTATTGTTGTTTTATAGTTATTTCAAATCAAATCAAGTTTTATTTATATAGCACATTTATTAACGATTTTTGGTTGAGCCAAAGTGCTGTACATATAATAAAAATAGCCTACAGTAGAGACACTTTACAGCAAATACAACAGCACAGATTGTTCAGAATATCAGTATGAGAAAAAACGACACCCTCTATCCTTATTTATTTGTTAATGTAACCCAATTTGGGTTCTTTGAAATTGAAAAGGATATTGCATATTGTGTGTTACTTTCGTTGCAGTTGTGTATGTCTTAAGTGTAATTTGGCTTGGCTTCCTATTTTGTATGGACATGCTTTTATTTTGAAGGAGAGTTAGCGCTGTTGACAGGAAGTTGTTGTTGCTATGGAAACAACGGAGAAAAAGTTATATCTACATATAAAGACGGAGAAAGTAAACGATAACGTTTATGGTTAAGTGTTAGCCCTCCGAAGAGGCACAAGCTCTTGCGTTGATATTGGAGTTTTCAATAAATTCAATTTGGCAGCCGCAGTGCAGCGCGGCTGCCACCCGAATAGTACTCAAATGAACGAATATTCGGATATTCGGGTACAGCCCTAACTCAAGTATGTGCCTGTGTGGAAGAGGACCCTGGACCCTGGCTATTCACATTAACTCCTTGCTGTTTATTTTCGTTTTGCAGCTTATTTCCCTTGAATTATCTCCTCTCTACTTGCATACGTTTTACATGCTGCCTCTATTTGGAACTCCTATTTCTAAATAATTGCCAATAATTTCAAGTTGACCTCTGTTCTTCATTTATTTTCCGTGAACAACACTGATGTCAGGAGGGAGATACCAGTGGCTCTTGATTTAATTTCTTTTTTGACCTGACCCTTTCAAACGTGAATGTTTTAGTCGCGTGGGTGGCTGCAGGATATGTTAATTCTACTTCCATGCAGATGATGCTATTATTACCCTTTGCCGAATGCCATGATCCATGGTTTCCTTATTCATCAAACCTCCCCCACACGCCGTGCATCTGTCCAGCCTGGAATGGGCCTCGCACTTCACCGTTTCAGGGAAAATCTATTGAGAGGAGACCCCCTCGTTTTCTCATTTATTTTTTTCCACGAGAGGACAATTGCACAATGACCTGGCGCTGTTTAGTGATGCATCACTGCCCAAGGAGTATGTGCCTCCTTCAAGTTCACCACCTCACATTAAACATTTGCTCAAGAAAGCTCCTTTTCTCCCGTAGTGAAGCTTTATCCCGCGAACATCTGTTGATTCGGAAAATAGTAGTCCAATCACGTTCCTCCAACAGCACCAGAACAGGTGTTTGACCTTTAACTCCTCTTCTGAATGTACCGGTAATTGATTAAGCAGTGACTCAACAGAAATGTTATGTGTCAAAGTAGATAATTACATTTAACGCCTCAATTAAAAATGGCTGATTATTTTTTTTCTTTTCACAACCTCAACAGTCCAAAACTCAGAGATCATAATAGACAAAGAACACATTTGAAAAGCCATATACAGTGATTTTTTTTTGCCTTCTTACACTTTCTGAATCACTGCAGAGTAATTCTCTGTCCTTCAATTAATTAAGTGATCATTCAATAGATCGAAATATATATATTTTTTAAACTTTCAAAAATGTGAGGATTGTTGTTTTGTTTTTAAAGTACAGTTTTTTGTTCGCTAAATAAAGCTGGGCATTACTTTGACATTTTACAGATCAATCTCAGTCTATCTGTTTATAGATGTATAGATTTAAGGATATCAATCTGTTTATCAATCAAACAATTATCCCTGATGGGATAAATCGTCGTTCTTTGCAGTATGTCCTCATCTGTTTATTCATCACCCCCAAGGATGCTTACCTATGTGCGGTGCCTTGCTACTGATGATGTCTATTATTTGTGCACAGTCAAATGAGACAACATTTGTATTTCGCCACAAGCTATCTGCTGCACAGCGATGTAATGAGGGTATTTTTACACATCCTCTGCTGTTTAAATATTGCAGCAAAGAAAGCCAATGTCTGAAAGAAAGAAAGAAAGAAAGAATAAAAGAAAGAGAGACAAAGACTTTATTCATAGACCTGGGGGAATGCAGGTGTCCACTACCTCGTACAGTTTGTATTAGCGTATACATATAGATAAGAGACAATGAACTGTATCATATAAGATAATGATATTACAGCATGCACAGTCTTAAAAAAACATAAATAAGAAAGTACCTCACAGTCCAGGAGCACTGTTACCTTAAACAACTTTGTTCATATATAATAACAAAGTATATAAAAGCAGTGGTCCCTCTGAGTTTTTATTTCACAGCTCCATGTGTGAGCAGCAGGATTTTGGTTTTGATAAAGCAGAAGGTCAGTTTCAGGAGGAGGGTGTGTGTGTGTGGGGGGGGGGGGGGGGTCTGTTAATGCTTTACCAACTGGCAGAAGGAGAGCAACAAAGGAGGCCGCGGCTCATTGAAAGTTCACAGTGCAACCCCTCTCACATGCCAAGCATTCCAATGTGCTGTGTAAAGGTTGAGCCTGCAGAAAGCAGCGAGAGGGCCTTTCTCATGAGGACCACCTTACACACACACACACACACACACACACACACACACACACACACACACACACACACACACACACACACACACACACACACACACACAAAGGTCGACCAGCTCTGTCTGATGCACCCGACATCCACAAGTTTGAGTTTTTCTGCGTGTATGTCTGTAGGGCTGGGCAATATGGACATAATCAAATATCACAATAATTCTACTCGGATACATTGATAATATCGATATTGCAACGATATTTTAGGTTTTATTATTGGTGCTTTTAGGAAAAATATATTTACTCAATGAAATGTAGATAAATAATTAATAGTATTGTGGATATAATGAAGAAATGGAGTTAGAACTATCGGGAAAGTATGAACAATTACATACATTTACTGTAATGCCGCTTTTAACCCATAAAAAGACACTAATGCGATATCATAAAATGATCATATTGCATTATATCGCTACTATATAGATATATTGCCCGGCTCCACTTCAGAATTAAAATCTCCAGTATCCACTTTTTACTCTCCATGATTTATTTACTTCTCAAATAAAAAATATGGTTGGCATGTCACATACTTTTTTTTGTCCCAAAAACTGTTCAAGCTTACACTGTGGCAGATTTTTTTTAAAGAATTCTCTTGCCAAGTTTCTCTTTCCAGTAACAAGCCCTGAACCCCCCGCACCCCCTCCTGTGGCAGGTCAGGCAGCAATTACAGGTGTTAGCCCGCGGTGTCTGCAAGGCTGCCAGGTCTCGATGCTCCATCACCTGTGAATAGAGTCTTTCCCATGACCCGCACATTGTGTCCCGTGTCTCCATGATCTATCTCTGACGTCTTGTGAGGTCAAGAGTAGCAAATCTTAGAGATAATGGGGTGCTCCAAACTGGTATGAGCTGGATATCAAAAACTGAGAAAATAGTGTTATGGCATCCCAAGAAGCCGTGCTCAGAGTTTAATTTAAACTACACAAAGATGTCGCTGTTAATAAGTGCTGCTAAGTTTTATGTTTCAAATTATTTCTCTTGCAGCATAGCGACATAACACAGGAACACGGTTTAATATTATCTGCTCTCGAAGTGTCCAAATTAATCTAACAAAGAAACTAAACAACATGGCTAAACAAATATCTTTCCATTCACCTGCACTAAATGTTAAATCTTTTTAGACTAAAGCTGCCATCTTGAGGCTGTTGAGAAGCCATCAGCAGTGTAGCTTTAACTGGGCAGGTGCAATCCCTCATTACCTGCTGCGCTGAAATGCAAATATTGGCCTGTAGTGTACCATGTGTGCAAATAAGCAGGTGCAGCAGACGTGGATCCATTCACACTGTTTCTGCCTGATGGATGATAATGGTACACTGTTTGCTTTACAATAACTCGGCAGGACAACTGAGTTAATGTATATTGTTTCTTCCCACAACGCAATATGTGCTTTACATTGAGGCCCATTCACATATAATCTTTATATAATGTATTTGATGCAGTGCGTTTGAGAAGTGAGGATTCCTTCTGTGAAAAAAGGTAGAAAGATAAGATGGACCTTTTAGAATCAGAAACAGGTTTATTGCCAGGTAGGTTCGCACATACTAGGAATTTGACTTGATGTCATGGTGCATACATAAAATATATAAAACAAAAAATATTTTACACCGTAATAAAATGCAGTTAAATAGCAATAAATGATTGATCCCTAAGGGGGTTTCCAGGTGTTATAGCAGCAACATAATTAGACAAACAGAGTACACATGGGAATATGCACAAGGATAATTAGAACACAAATAGAAATAGATAAGGAGGAGTTAGGGTGCATAGATGAGGTGTTTTTGATTCTGCAACAAGTGTCCACCTTTTTTTTTTAATGCAAAAAGACACAAAATGCACACCCCATCCGGTCCCTGTGTGTGCAGCCTCACAGATGTCCTGCTCGCGGAGGATGCGTGTGCACAGTGTTGAATGTTGGACTGCACCATTCCTACCGTCTCCACCGGGGAGGCTGTAATCCGATCCTGTTTGAGGAGGGAGAGGGCATTGCTCTGCTGCTCTGACGCTCTCCACTCCTCCCCTTTCTGCCCAGTGTCACCCTCTTTCTCCCTCATCTGCTCACTCCCTGCTTCTCGCTGAGGCTGGTCGGAGGCGTGTGGCATCGCATCGCATTGTTCACCCCGCCGACAGACAGATTTGAATCAGCGTCACACCGCGGAACTCTCTTTCTCTCTTTCTCTCTTTTTTCCTTCTTCTTGCTTTAATGCATATACCGGTGGGATCTACCGCATGCACGCCTGTTCAGTGACGTGCCCGAGCATGTTCACACCAGAGACGGATTTACCTGAGAGTCCGCTGCCCTCGCACTGTCACAGCTCGCTCTCCTCCGCGTGCACACATTTGGACTTCACCGATTGTCACTGAAGAGGAAAAAGGGAAACACACCGGATTACAAGGATGGGGTTCTACGGCACTTTAAAGATGATTTTCTACAAAGTGAGTAAGCTTTCTGGTTGCATTAACCTCCGACACATCCCCGTCTCTTATCACCCAGTGTTTGACTCGCTCTGTCGCCCTCATTATCTTTGACGCGCCTCTCGCGGCAGATTGCACGGCCACTGCGGAGGATGCACGCGGCGGTGTAGCTCGTCCCCAGAGACGGCGCTTTAATTTCCCGGGCCCTATTGCTTATGTTATGTTAGCGCTGCGTTACATGTTATTCAATCACGACGCGATTTGGCATCCGTTCTTCCGTAGTAACTTCAGCCCTGTAAATAAACGCCACTGTATCAGAGCTAATGGTTGTACTAGGGTTGCTGCTATTGCACTTAAGGGCATTTCTGCTGGATATAAATATGTTCATATTTCCACGTTATTCACTATTGAATCCCCCTGGAATAAAACCCAATTTTGCCTCATCGTTGGCTCGATACCGCCTGCACCTGAACACCAACTGGGGTCCTCCCCTCTACTCCCCCTCTTCTCGTTATAACATATACTACATATAAAGGGCTGATATCACCTTCTTATATGTTTTTAAACATTTATACTAACACTTTTGTAATAAACAACCAGTTCCAGCAACACAAATAGCCTGTTTTCTCTGCAATCCTCCCAGTTTGCAGGGTGATTATGATCCCACATTATGCAGTGGTTATCTTGCAGTGACCAAAGTGGCTGCTTGAGATGCATGCATGGGATCAGTCTGTTACTGCCTGTTGGAGCAGATATCCCCCCGACATTGTGCGCTCGCCTCAGGCTCCAGCCACAGATAATGGGTCACTGTGTCAGACTGCGTGAGGTGGAGAATATCCTCAAGGATGCTGGGTGTATTGAGCTGGACGGCAGCCATGAAAAGATGCTCCCTTAGTTTCAAATGCAGAGTACAAACAAAAATATGAAAGGGAATGCATTACGCAGTGTGTGTGTGTACTGTCAACACTGTTCATCACCTTTCATTCAGAGTCATACTCCCTTGTTCCCTTTGTGTAGCCGTGTGCACTTTGTGTGTAGTGCTGAAGGTTTTACTCAATTAGTTATAATAATTGAGTGAAAATGCCAGTCTGAATCAATGGCCAATAGTTTATTGAATTGAACGCTGACCCTTTTGTGCTCTACATCCATTTTGTTCTCATCATATTTTTTTTTTTTAAACTCATTTTCTGGACTGATTGGTGCTCATAGATCCCCAACAACTTACAAATGCTTTCCAAAATGGCCAGTTCTTGCATGAGTTTCTCTTCTCAAGTGCTGCTGATTGACATGATGAAATGGTTTCATGGCTGCTTGAAACAGTACTTGAGAAATGAGGAAATATTCCTCAAGTGACTGATGCTGCAGGATGTAGTCTGCGTTGAAATGAATCAACACTTTATGTAAGAGTGATTGCTGTCTTTAAAACACCATTAACACTCTGTGTGTATCCATCTGTCGTACTCTTGGCCAGACAGGGGAGGGAACGCCAGGAGGAAGGAGGGGAGGAGTGATTAGTGGTGATTTACAAACACTGCGCGCTCTGGTTACCTTTTTCCCAGGCTGAAACACAAGTAGAGGCTGGTTACATGCAGCTTTTTTTTTCCACGCCCGCATTTAGTTTGAGGTTTTCTTCCATGAACACACACTTAAAGCCTCCCCCTTTTCTCTCCCTCTCAGAAACACACACGCACACAAATTCATGCATACACACACCCAAGCTCTCCTTGGCTACTGAACTGCCATTGCAGTGAGATCACCGCTTTAAGAACAAGGCAGTTGGGTTTAAGAGCCGGATCTTAACAAGCAATAATATTTTACAAACTCCCCCGTTTTATATTCCTAGCACACAAAGTGTCAGCCAGACATTTCAAACATCGACCTACTAAGTTATTTGAAGGCATTTAGACTTAATATCCTTGTCTTTTTGCCACATAGATTGCATTCCCAATTGCCTCTTCTTTGCATTTCCGTAACAAATGACTCAAGGTGTGCATGGCTCTTCCCTTGAATGCCCCCTGCGGCTTTACACAGTAGCTATTTTGTGAGAGAAATATCACAAATGACTGGTCGGATCACAGAGTAATGTCCAGGGGGCATCTAACCTGCAGTAAGAGTTGGCGTGCTGGTCATGTCCACATGCCTCTATAAACTCAGACATTTGGTGCATTGATTCCTTCTGAAGTCCAGCTTAAATACTGAGATGGGGAAGCCCGTTTATAATCCCGCTCATCTCTCTGCATTTCTGTATTGTTTCTCATCATTGAAATACTATGGGGTGTTCTCAACTTAAATGTGCCTCTTAGGCGGAGAAGACGGAAAGAAAAATACACTCGCTAAATTATAGTGATAAACAAAAAAACACACATCTTGAGGAGACGTGTAATCATGCTACTGTAGAGTCAGACAGGATGGAGTCAAAAGCTTTTCCTTGTGTAGGGTCCAATACTACAATAACATTCTTTTAAAAATAAACATAAAATAAAGAATTGTTTGCGTCAAAAGGGCAGGAAAAAAAGTTTATTTTGAATGTGGTTTCTGCTTTTCTGAAAGCCATTGTGAGTTTCTACAAAGGCAGGAGATTGAAGTTGAACACATTTGTAGCACAGATTGTGTGTTACAGCACCACAGGCTGCACTGCATCTGTTGACAAATCCAATTTGACCCTAAATTAAAGTACAAAGAAATGATTGTTAGACCCAAAATATACTACAATGCAGGGATACATAATTAATCTCCCCTGTGGTTCTGCGATTGGCTCTTGCATTGCTGATTTTAGATGATGTGTAATAAAAAAAATTAAATGTCCTTTTGTCTTTCCTTGAGGCTGAAACGGAAGGACAGTGATCGGATCTTGCTAAGCTTTCATTTAAACATGTTTAATTAATCAAGGAACAAGGCCACAGTGTTGCATTGCACATCTTATTTTGGCTCCGCACTTAGCTTGTGTATCATGAGGGACCTGCGATGAGAGGGTGATCACTTGCATGTGTGTTGAGGGAGGCTCGGGATGAGAAGAAAATTGCCTTCGCCGGGCTCACACAGGCTCCTTTGTTTGGGTAGGTGGTAACAGGGATTGGCTCGGGTGTGTGTGAGCACATGCAGGTGATGGAAATAGATAAAGACCCGACTCGCTGTGTTTTCTTTTGTCAATTATCAAAACGAAACACAACTTCAATACCAAAGACTGCACCCTGTACCCGCCCTGGAGCAGTTTCTGTACATTGTGGTTATCTTGTTTGCATACACACTCGACGATGAGTGTCTGAATGTGTGACTGCCCCTGGATGTTATGGGGTGTCTGGTTGCTCAACAAGCACCTGCTTTGTATCCTACTATCTCATCTACAAACAGACCTGCTATGGAACATGCTAATGCACAAGATCTGTAGCCGATGCATTCAAGTTTAATTCCTTATTTGCATAAGACTGTGCCGTGTTTTTAACACGCTGGATTTCCGACGGAATGTTTTTTCACAAAGTCTGTGACTTACAAAAGCAATTTTCTGCTTCCACCCCTGTTTTTTAAAAACCTCTGTGAGGCGTGTCCTTTTTTAAATTTGTTTTGCAAAAACTGGCTTTTCACTAAAAAAGAAAAGTGACTGTGTTTTGAAGCAATGATGGATTACACAACACATACCAGGACTGCCTCCTCCTCCAGCCAAATTATATATTGTGCTTGTTTGTATTTACTTCTCAGAAGGATGCATTGTGATAATTAGTTTCCTGTGTTGGGGTTTTACATTTTGGTCTCCTCCATTGTTATGCTCTGATGGTTTCTAATGTTTGTCTTTTTTTCTTTCTCAGATGAAGAGAAAGTTGGACCATGGCCCCGAGGTCCGATCTTTCCCTTCAGGAAAAAAGCCCTGCAAAGGCTCTGACTATTCAAGGTAAGGCAAATGGATTCCAGCCCCAAGTCTCCCAAAAGAGAAACACCTTCTCCCAATTTAATCGTCCTGCATTCGTTTCCCACCAAAGGCTTAAAAGGGTTTGAGAAGAGTTGCACAGCCATATCTCTTGTTTTAGTGCTGTACATGTTTCAAATGAACCCACACCATGAAAATAAATAATGAGAAGACATCTAGAGGCGTGAACAAATATGTGA
Organism: Pseudochaenichthys georgianus; assembly: GCF_902827115.2. Classification (NCBI taxonomy): domain Eukaryota; kingdom Metazoa; phylum Chordata; class Actinopteri; order Perciformes; family Channichthyidae; genus Pseudochaenichthys; species Pseudochaenichthys georgianus. Next base: position 36,811,876 of record NC_047503.1, read on the forward strand.
TGTGTCTTCAAACAGAATGCTGCTTCACATCATATTGTATCTCCAGCGTCCATCCAGCCGTCCCAGATGTTTCCCTCACCCTGAATATTTAATGCGTGTGTTCACATGTAGCCACATTAAAATTCAGACTCAACACAGCCACTTAACCGTACATGTTGCCGTGTAGCTGGCTCGGCTTCCCCTCCCATTAAAAATGAATCAATAATGAAATGGAGCCCAGCTTTGCATTTTGCTGTCAGCGAGCAGAATGGAAGTGTTGAAGGTGTGACCGGCCCGCTGCCCTCACATAGCGAGGGCACACAGGGGTCTTTGAAGTCCTGCACTGCCTCTACACCCAGGTTATTACAACAGGAGAGTGTGTATACGAACATACGTCTGTGGGAGTGTGCATACTTTGAAGTCTCTGAGTGTAAAGTATATCTTGGAGGCAAATATTTATAATTTTGACACACTGAACATCAAATTAGCTTTTTCTTCTCTGACCTATATAACATTTCATTTGAAACTAGAACATGTGTGATATCACATATAGATCATTTTATTTACATTTTTAACCGGATTTGTATCTTTTAGCTTCAATAGCAACTGTGATACCCCTACATAATTCAAAGATATGTTTCCATTATTATCCGAAACAAATCTGTTCATTTTGCCATAAAGTGTACACAATAAGAGTGCTGGTAAGTTAAGGGAATTATCATAATGTGAAAAGGAAACATTATTTCCATTTGCCCAGTAGAGTAAGACGTGCTCCCAAACGTGCATTTCAACTTTTATTGCAAAAGCTAGATCAGTAATTGGCAATAATGTTTCAGTTTTAAATATTGAACATACTTATTTTCTGTCACAGTGACCCATAGGCCATTATGTGTCTTAAATGCCAACAACATTATTTGACAAATCTTTAAAAGTCGCAGCAAATAGGAAGAACAAAACATCCTCATGTTGAGCTTATTGTGCTCATTAATCGTGCATCCGTAATATGTAATGCTCCCATATTGTTACCATACTTCATGTAGAGAGCAGAGCTTTCAAGTCTTCTCCGTAATGTCTGCAGTAGGCCATTTTCCTTTGAAGATCTCATATTGTTTTTAGTTTTTGAAGGTTTTTCTTTCCTTTTTAAATTGCAGTCCGACAGGAATTGTCCCATGTCCGGCCACACCCACCACGTTTGGCCACATCAGAGCAGCCAACGGTCAGGGGCAGCAGAGACGGCGCATCACCTCCATCCAGCCTCCCACGGGGCTCCAGGAATGGCTCCGAACATTTCAGGTGAGCACAGTCAACTTCTTTCCTTTGTCTTTTTTAGTCTTACCCCCACCTGGGCACCTTCAAACCCCTGGAGCAAAAGCTCATCAAAAAGCAGATGTTGAGCCCAATCAATGCTCACTTAGTCTCAGGATAATTGCTGCCTTGTTGTTGAGGCCCACCACATTACCACAGTCACTGTTGCGTGGGATTGGAATTAGCCGTACCTGTGCAGAGTTAAAGCATCACATGTTCCTGCTTCAGAACTTTTGTCTGAACTAGAAGCTGAAGATACTTCTTTGGCCCTCTGATATAAAGAAGTTTAAGTCACTGCAGTATTTGTTGTCACCTCGTCATGTATTGTTCCTGCATTATCATAGGACAGGATGAGCAACTTGTGGTCCATGATTGAGAAACTTTAAAGACGTATTGTGTCTTGTTTCATGTCCTTCAGTCAGTTTCTGGAGACAGACTACAGCGTTCATAGTTTAACCTATTTTTATATACATTTTACTCCCTCATTATGGTCTCGACAAATAACATAATAGAGCCATTTCTTTCAAGTGAAACTCATCTAATAAATTCAGACTTCATGGAAATAGAATGCCATTTAAACATATTAGCTATTTAATATATATTAGATTAGCCCGGGGATTCTATTACCCGAGAGATCTCCAACTCATTATGTTTGAGGAGCTGGGCGATCCTCTGACACCTCAGTATTTGTTTTACGTATGTCAGTCTTCATGCTTGACCTGCTGCGGTCTTTTCATTTAAAGAGCGAGGGCTGCAGGCGTGTGCGCTGCATTTACATTCTGTACATTCCCAGTCCAGTCCGAGCCTGTAGCTCATAGTGAGAAAGAATGGTTTCACAAAAATATCCAAATACCTTGTGTTATTTTGGGCACAAAGTTGCACATTACATTTAAGGATTAGTTTGAATTTTTAAATTTGTAAATACACTAATTCACCCTTTGAGTGAGAAAATTGCAATGTCTCCATAACATATAAAACTACAGCCTGCAGCTAACTAGCTTAGCATAAAGACTCTAGCTAGCCTGGCTACATCCTCTGGTATTAAATCAGCCTACTTGCACCTCTAAAGCGCATCTAGTTTGAGGGCTAATAAGTTGAAAAGGCATCACACAACGTTCTGGACTGTTACAATACATTGGTAAACTTTTAAGGGACGTTTAAATAACACATAATACACATAATGTTCTCCTAATGAGGCACAGGCAGTATAAAAGTCAAATGACTGCCTCTTTAGTGTCTCACGGTAATCAAAGCTCAATTATCAGTTACAAAACCTGATTTCAATCTTTATGATACTATAAAAGTTTCTTTTAGCAGATACTTAACACCTCCCTGCATGTCTGAACAGAAGCGTTGCCTCAGCAGCTCATCACGGTTGCTCAATGCATCGGTGAGTTGTTACCTCCTGGTTTTTGTCCCGATCGGTTGTCAGGGGATTACTGTCAGGACTTCTTGGAAATGTGAGAATCTAGTAACTGACGCAGGAGTGGGAATGTCTTGGAAACTCTAAGAAAACATATTAAAATAAATATTCAACAATCTGAGTTGTACATATTGCATGTATCTTCTTTGTGATTTGGATACGCTCCAAAATGTTCTTCTCAGCCCACACCACACCGAGTTTCCTGAAAATATTGCTTGTAATTTTCAAATAGACAAACTACTAATTAAAAAAAAAAAAATAATTTCAAAGTAAATACCACACTCTCCAACTGCATTATGAAAACATAACAAACAAAAGCAAGGGGCCTTACTAACAGTTTAAAGTAAAACATCCCATCTCAGGTCATTGTGAACCTGCAGTTGTTTAAACACAGCCAATAATCTATGGCAGAAAACTGAGGTAAAACACAAGTAGCTGTTGCGCGGTCGTCGCGTTAGCAGGGAGGAGGTCTCTGAACCCGCTGATTACCTCCAGCAGAACCTCTGGCTGGAGCTTTTAGCGGCCAAATTACAGGTGGTTGGCGTGTGCCAGGTTGTCCGTCCTGCCTCGTAGCCTGTAATCATTGTTAGATTTCTGCGCTGCACAGAGGGAAACAACCGATGGGTCCAACAAAGTCATCAGCTGCCGTTAAAGGACTGAATGTGAAGGCAGGAGAAATAACCCCTCAACCCCCTCTGATGATGATGATGATGTTGTTGTTGGTAGCCTGCTTCCTGATGTTCAAATGTTCCACTAATGTGTTTGTTGATAGAAATAGGAAGGTGCCTGGAGCTACTGTGGCTGCCACTGAGGGCACGTAGCGAACATTAACGTGTTACAGACACAATGCACGCGGCCGAATATGTTTCCAAGTTAAGAGCTGACACGCTTGGACGTCTACTTTGAGCTCTATAAGTTGGCGCGATCAGCTGCTATGTTTTTCTGTTAACACTTAAGTCTACAGCTGTGTTGGGTGTGGCGAATACTTAAACTCCTGAACACCACCTGGTATAACCAACAATGGGTTTCCCTGTATTATGAGAACCTCTGGAGTGGACGGTACAGAGGGAATACAGAGAGTAAAGACTTCAGTCTAATGGAAGCTAGCAGGAGACTGTGAAGGCCAACAATGTCGTACTGATATCCTATGAGAAAGAAACTCTCATAAACCACAGTAGAAAGTATGGTGATACATGATTTGGTGTATACATTAAAGACTTTACAAAGTCACTTAACCCATCTAGATACAAGGAAATAAATTATAGGAATGTGATGGAAATTGTGATTAAAATAAGTGAACAGGGTGTATTTAAATTGCAAGCAGAAAAATGCATTGCTGTCCAAACTCTCATGCCAATGGTAAACTGGATAATTAAGGAATCTGACATATTATTATTTGTAGCCTTGATAAAGGGCGTTCAGTATACTTTGATATTGGGGAGAGGCAATTAAAAGTTTGGAATTATTTTTGTTACCACGAAGAGAGTAAGAAATTGATATTGTAAACAAACAGGTACCTGGATGTTGTTTACTGTATATTATCTCGGATGTGACCTTTTTGTTAAACCCAGTTCCTCTGTGTCGCAGAGCTGGACTGGCCCCGAGAAGCTGCTGGCGCTGGATGAGTTGATTGACAGCTGTGAGCCCACACAAGTCAAGCATATGATGCAGGTGATCGAGCCGCAGTTTCAGCGAGACTTCATCTCCCTGCTGCCCAAAGAGGTGAGTCCCTGGATCCCTGTCTCCCTTATCAGTACACAACGTCATCTCCTCCTAAACAGAGTCCTGCGGGGATCCCTCGTGGTAGACATTGTTTTAATGTACAATATGTGACAGAGACAAGGTTTTCTCTCCAGCCCTAACTCCGTCGCAGGCATCCTTCAGAGTAACAAACAACATCACAGCAAGGCGTCTGTTTTTCCTCCGCATCATAACTGACAATACAAACAACCCCAAAGTGCCACAGTGACGATAACATCACATGAGGGGCGCTCACAGAACAGCCTCAATCCATCGTATCTGGTGTCGCTGATCAAATGCTTCAAACCTCGCCTCCTGTCTCTCTGGCAGGTGTTGTGATGAAAGGAAGGGGGTGAGAGCATAAAGAGTGAGGCAACAGGATGCAAGACTTCAAGGTGTCAGCACCTCCGGCTCTAAAGCCAAATAAACAACATGGTCATGTGTGTTTTCACCAGGACACGAGCCCTCTCTTTTCATTTGGTCCCTCTGACGGCCTCTGATAGTTCTGCCTGTCCTCTCTGCCTGAGCTGCTGCAGATATATTGAGGGGGTTTGTCAAGTCATTTTAACAGGACAATCCCTGCGGCTGCATTACAGATGCAGTTGAAATTGAAAGCATGAAGAGAATCAGCCGAAGGCGGTGTGTGTCGGGGCTCAAAAAGCAATCACCGGAGGCTCTGGGTCCATTCATAAAACTTTTCATATATCCAGAGTCTTGACTACTGGCTTAGACGAGCTTTCGCGTGATTTTTAGGCGTGTCAAGGTTTGTGGGTCTTGTCTGGACCATAAGATTTTAAATAACCCTTAAATTAAACTTTTATACCGGAAAATGTGCAGCAAATAGACAAAACTGCATGAAAGCTTCTTTAAAATGTTGTCAAAGAAGTTGTGAACTGCAAGAAGTCGGATCCAACAAGGAAACCACTCTAAATCTACCAACTTTCAGAGAGATACAGATCAGGGGCTAATGTTTAGCAAGGTAAACATTGACCATGACTTGAATCTGGCCTTATTTTCAGATAGATTATCTAAATTCATTAGTTGCACACGGCTGTTAAGTTCTGTATAGACAACTGGACTAATTTGCACTGTATTCTGGGTAAATTACCAAAATGAAAAATCACGGCTGACTGAGCAACACTTTGAAACTTCTCAGCTCTGTTCCCTCCACGGTGAAATATTTGACATCTTCAAGAATTCAACATTTACAGGAATACCTCACCGGGACTATTCAACAAATAGCATGACAAGAACTCATTCATCAAGAAAAAATGTTGATGAATATTATTTATTTTTGCATGTGGCAACAACATTTTCCAACCAATGATCTGGTTCCAGCTTCTCAAACGTGAGGAGATGAGGAGAGAGAGACCACGTCTTAAATTACACTAACAGAATATTATTAGATTTATTTTTGAATTAAACCAGCTATTATACTTCACTTCAGGCTTTGAGGAATTACACACGATTAATTGTTCAGTCGAAAGGGCAACAATGAGGACTTAACGTTACTAACTGGTCCAAAATGCCTTTGTGAAACCGGCCCCTGGTCATCCTGGTGTCTATGACACGGCTCCTGAATTCTTCACACAGCGTGCAGTGGTTCGTTATCATTTTGGATTATTGTAATACAATAAAAGGACAATATTTGCATAACGAGTTATACCTTATCCTACAAAATAAACCCATAATCCTAGTCTTTTTATGAGCCATGGTTTATCCTCTGCTTTGTTTCGTAGCTACAGACAGTGGGATCAGACCTTTGTCCGAATACAGTCCTGTTTGAATAGGTCTGAAAAACCCAACAGAATATAGTGGGGGTTTTCTATTTCTCAGGGGTCCAGATCTCTGCTCATTATAGCAGGGTTTGTATATGTGATGGCGCTTTGGCTTAACGAACTGTAGCCCTGGCATCAATACCATCACTGTGCTCTCCTATTGTGTATTTCTAAGCTTTAATGGAAATGGGAATTCAATTACATGGCCACACCATTGTCTACCGCTGTCAGTTAGATTCACGCTGTTAATATTGTGGACACACACAGTTTGTTCGGCGAGTGTGTTTTCTCAGCTGCTCCTTATTGTTACTGTGATTTGGTTACTGCAAATTGAAAGACCTCTTCTGTGCGGCGTTCACTGCTGTATACGCCCGCAGCAGCGCATAATGGCTCCTTTTTGTATCTTCTTTTCCATTTACACCTCTCATATTCCTCGCCCTCTTCTGTCAACAGCTGGCTTTGTATGTGCTGTCGTTCCTGGAACCGAAGGATCTCCTCCAAGCGGCCCAGACGTGTCGCTACTGGCGCATCCTGGCAGAAGACAACCTGCTGTGGAGGGAGAAATGCAGGGAGGAAGGTGAGTCTCCAGTCTTTGCAACAGCTGCAGACAGACGACATGCAGGCGCCCGGCGGGGCAGTCTGGCGCTTCCGCTGTGAAGCGACACCTAAAGATGTGGTTGTACCGGTTTTTAAAATAAACATTAAGAGGTGAATCGAGCCCAATCTGTTTCCCCCTCTGTCCTCACAGGCATCGATGAGCCTCTGCCCCTTAAGAAGAGGAAAATCGTCAAGCCTGGCTTCACCCACAGCCCCTGGAAGAGTGCCTACATCAGGCAGCACAGAATAGACACCAACTGGAGGAGAGGGGACCTCAAATCACCCAAGGTAGCTTTCCCTCCGAACTCCACAGAGATCTGATATGAAATGGCCTCGAGTCACCGGGGTTGGTGGAAAGCTGCTGATAGGCCAGGTCTCTGCAGTATTTGATGTTGAAAGATTGAGCTGCAACACAGGATTGATATCTGTCCTTCAGTATAAAGACTTCATTTGTCTTTTGCCCGTTGAGAAGTTTCACTTAAAGCCTGACCTGCATGCTAGAGCGGCTCCTTGATGTGCCTCGTGCTCTTCTAGAAACAGCCGGGTCGTGTTGGGCCACCGCTGATGTAAATCCGTTAGTGTGCTCTTCATACTCATATGCATAAGAAGTGTGCTCTGTAATGTGCTGAGCTAGCAGTCCTGTGACCCAGTATAACACACACACACACACACACACACACACACACTGTTTTACACCTGCAGCACTTGATGGCATGTCCCTCTTATCTCCTCTTTGATGTTCAAAGCACCAGCGTCGTGTCATTGTCAGTCTCAGTTCGTGCTGTGTCATCCTGCATCCCCCCCCGTCCTCCGTGTCCTTCTCACTCTCACGTCTCTCTTTGTCTCCCTGTCCCACCTGAAGGTGCTGAAAGGTCACGACGACCACGTGATCACCTGCCTGCAGTTCTGTGGCAACCGCATCGTCAGCGGCTCGGACGACAACACGCTCAAAGTGTGGTCGGCCATCACGGGAAAGGTAAGGGTGCTTTTCTACTTCCTGTTGTTCTTTCTTTGCGTCTTAATGGCTCCCTTTTCCCCTGCGCTGCTCTCAGACATTAATGCCCTGAAGACATCTAGTTGCAGTTTAATTAACTTCATTCATTTTTCAGACTTGTTGATTTGGAAGTAAAGGAGACATCGTCTTACTTTTGCAAAATTATCTTAGGTATAAGTATGTTCTACTTATAACCATACATGAAAAATGTTGTATTTGATACTAAGGCTGAACATAAGGTTTTCTCAATTAATGGATTCGATTTTTGGTCCATAAGGTATCAGAAAAATCTTCTTAGCTGTCTCCCAAAACTGAAGAGGATGTCCTAAAATTCAAAGATGTTCAGTTAACTGTCAGAAAGGAGATTTTGAAACCGTAACAAATACATATTTTTTAACTTAAATACATCTGTTCAGCTCCTACTAACCTGATGGTTAATTATTATAATCATTTCCGCCGTCACATGAACACATCCTCTCTGGATCTGCATTACATTTGGCCGTTTTGCAGACTTGTTACACAGCACATGTCCGTTCGAGGTGTTGGTATTCATAGCTGGGGCCGCTGCAGCCACACAGGCTTTGGCTGCTGCGTGTATTAAAAAGAAAAGCAGTGGTCGGGTTGGAGAGAGGTTCACCGATTGTTGTGAATCACAGCACCTTCATGACTCCATTGTCAAAAAAAGCTTCTCTCACTGAAATAATTCCCCTCTAATCGCTTCACTTTAACTGAGCGGATAATAGAGATAATCTTTGGCTATGAAAAATGTAAGAAAGTCTCTATAGAAGATGTTCTGCATGATCACACTGCAGTAGGTTTCTCTTTCTGTCGAGCACAATAGATCGGAGAGCTTTTCTTTGCTTTAAAGACTCAGTCCAACAGATAGGAAAGTTTCCTTTGAGCCAACTGGTGATTTCATGCATATCAGTCACGGCGTTTGTAGATCCGAACAGATCCGAGTCAAGGTCATGGGATAGGCATGGAGCACGATTCTGCTCTCCCTCCCCTACAGATCCACATCTGGACGACAGGTGGTGGAGCTGCAGCTTCAGCATGTCGGTGGCGAGCGTCTGCGGTGACTCACATCTCCATCAGCCTCGCTCTGATGCTGTTTGTGAACCACCCTGCATGCAGACCCACGTCACACACGCTCAGTTTATTGTCTGAGGTTTCTACCACACTAATCCGCCTCAGATGTGTGTGTTTACATTACTCATGGAGAAGAGATGAGTCTAAATCCTTTCTCTGTTTGGGTGCTGTGTGCAGAGCACAACCCCCTCCGAGGATTTCATCTCTTTGCTTCCTTAGCTCTCGTCTCCAGAGAGAGATGGAGAGGAACGGCCAATTAAGCCTCTGCGGCCATTTCGGGTGAAGTGGCTGTTGCCAGGAAAACTGTAGAATATAAGAATCCATGGGACTACCAGCAACTGCATTTGCTTCTCCTTCTTTGTCAACCTCTCCTATAGTCTCTGCCATTGTATTTTAGGCTCGATTGTTACGTTTTCCTGATCCCCAGTTTGTCCAGACCTGTTCCGGCCTGTAAAGTGGCTAGCAGCGGTGTTGCGTGTTTCTTGGAAGAGCTTATCTTGTGGCTCCCAGTCTACAGCCAATATCCATTCATCTTGTCCTTTACATTTCAACTCCATAATCTTACTTTTTAAAAGTGTTTTCTTTCACTTTCCCCCGTCTTTTACCTCTTAGATTAATCCTCCATCTTCAGACAAAGCTCCAGGTAGTCTTCCATGGCTCAGCCTCTAACACAGAACTCAGGTCTGACGCAGTATTGGATTAATAAGAGATAGCAGGTGATCAACGGAGATGAAGAACTCTGACGTTAGTCTTTAAAAGCTTTGCTTTTGAAACCTGGAGCCATTAGACTGGAGATCTGGTTCTCTTTTCTTTTCTTCTTGCTCTGACGAGATGGTTCATTTGATTAAGGGTCGTTGATTCTTCATCAGAAAGTAGTCGAAGCAATAATAAGTTGGGCGGATTTTAGATTACAAGGTTAAATTGGCTCATACTCCCAGAGATCAGCAGTTACTTATGTTCTTCTTCCTACAGAGAGAAAGCTTCTTGCTCTGCAGGTGGAGGATTTAAAGCGATGGGATGGGAAAAGGAATTGGTCACAGCGCAGACTATTTGTGGTAGAAGTAGAGCAGCGTAATCACGTCTTCTCGGCCTCTTGTGCTGCTTTTCCTCAAACACTGTTCAATTTAGAGCGATCAAAGAGATTCCCTCCGTGATGGGAACATTTGGGCGAGTCGAGAGCTGCTGCCTCACTGAGCACCATCTAAATGTGTTCTCGTGTTTCTCACAGTAACCCCAACACATCTCGAAACACTGCATCAGATATCATTGAGGCAAGATTGTCCAACAGATTTGTATCAATTCTCGAGTGAAGACCATTTCTTGTTTTAAAAGAATTCCGAGTGAATCATGCCTACAGCAAGCAAAGTGTCCTATCTTACTGATTGGGTTATTTGCATGAACGTGGCTTAATGTTATACATTTCCACCAATTGCCAAATCTCCAACATATCGTCTAATGGTTCGTCTTTGCAGGCAGTTTTTATTTGGTCACATTTAACCCAGTGAGTTGAGCCCCTTGCGGTGACTCAATCTGATTTATTGTTGGAGCACATTGTGTGTAAATGCTTCCACCCCTCTGAAAGCACCGGGCCGTTGCTTAGCGATCAGGTGAGACAATGGGGATTTGATTGCGGTGAGAGCATTGCATCAGAGGCTGAACAAACACGATGAGTATGACATTACAGTGACATCTCATGAATCTGTTGGAGCCTGCATGTGCACTTCAGGTTTGCAGTCTGGAGGAATCTGGAGGAGCTTGTTTTCCTGCTGGATCAGCGGTTGCCTCGACGTCACTTGAAGGCGCTCTGTCTCTACCTGATGGACCTTTGTCTCTGCGCGTCCTCCAGCTTCAGTGGAAGATGTCAATCTTCCACAAAGAGCCGCTCACAGCTCCTCACTTGAAAGGGGGCTGCTGGTTAACAGAGGAGTCCCTGGTGGCGCCTGTCAGCAGATCTAAGATGGCCGACCTGTGGACTGCTGTCAGACCCAGAGAGAGATCTCCTCGGCCACGTGCTTCATCTGCACGGAGACCCCGTTTATCTCTCCGCTTTCACTAACGGAGATAAGAGATTGCGTTTGGAGATGTGAACTGAAGAGGAAATAGTTTTTAGAGGATTAGAGATGAGGAAATAACGACTTAAATTGTCAAACAAGGCTGCTTCCAAAGGTTATTTTCATTTAATTTATCTCGATTAGTTTACACAATGAAATGTAGGAAAATGTCAATCAGGGATTCCAAAAGCCTAAGATTACGTCCTCAAATGTCTCGTTTCAAACTTAAAGATTTTTAGTTTACCGGCTAAACCATTTATCCGCAATCGCCAATGATGCGGTGGGCGTTTCAAACTTGATCTAGATTTATGTACAGCTCTACTTTGGAGCTGTGTTGAATACACGACTGCTTTCAGCCACGCAGAAACTATTTATCTTACAAGTTCTGGGTAGAAATACTTCAACACCTGAGATCTTTCTCTGTCCTTTGAAAAAGTAACATGTGGGTCGTCCTATGAACTGACATGAATTCAGCTGTAGCCTGCATGATCTTTAAATCACGCAACATGACTCATTATGTGATGGATTGACCCGAGCTAGTTCCTTTTGAATCTTTGCAAACCATCAGCTTCTGATTTTCCTTCTGAGGCAGAGAACACAAGAGCTTTTCAATACAAAGATGAAACCACAGTATTGGCCCAAACACTGGACTTCTCTCCCACCGTCTTTAACGTAACCGCATTATATCATGCAAATGTTAAGCATTGTTGGACAACCCTCATGGGTTTAAAAAAAAGGTTAATTAAAAAAGATTGCAAATTTTCCTTTTCCTCTCAGGGACAGCCTCATTTGATGTTTGTTTCTTAGAGCGGTAAACACTCGTAAGCCCTTCTTTGCGGGTTTTTCTCTGTTCCCACGCCGTGTTGGAGGAGCTCTAATCACTCGCTGAGACTTCGACCACTGGCTTCAATTTAGGAGAAGAATGTTGCGTCCTTGAGAGTAGGAATGCAATACACTGCAGGCTTGTGGTTTAGTGTTGCAGAAGAAAAGCTAATATCACAAATGTAGATCAAAATGCACATTGCACAGTCCGATTATTCACACATCTGGCCAGATGTTTTTGCAGCTGCAGTATCATTACTCTCACTGCGGCATGACGCTAAGAGAAAGGATCAAGGTGGTTGATGAGTGAGGTTGATTGTCGGGTCATGCCACTTTGGCCCTCAGTTAATGAAGTGATTCTCTTTATCACAGGACAGAGAGGAGGAGACGGGCCTCAGCATCGTCTTCCTCTCTCACTCGCTGCAGTAAAACCTCACTCCGCCATTCACTGCTCCGCGGCTTATCAGCTGCAGTCAGGGGGTCACATGTCCAACACTTCATGGACACGCTCACTCTGAACCTGACATCACCACGTCCACAGCTCCCCTCTTCTCTCCAAAGAATTTGATTGAATTCATTTCGATTAATTACATTTGAAGATAAATTAGAAAATGTGGAGACGCAAATTCAATAGATCAGATTTCCATAACTGCTGTAATCAATAGCTAATCTACCGTCCCTAATGACGATGAATGGACGCATTTATTTCTTTAATATTTGAAGAGTTTTGTCAAACGGTTCTGCAAAGAGAGAAAATCGTCCGCTCTCAGACAGATAAGTAAAAGCAATTATAAAAGCTCACGGGGAGATTTTGTGCCAGCACCGCAGCAGCAGGTATTCATCGGCTGCGTTCCTCTTTCCCACCGAAAAGGTCAAATACATTTCATTTCACTTGTCTTTATTTCCCCGAAGGCAAATGGAGGTCACACCGGGGGAAATATGCAAATGTGACTTAACACATTTTTAAAGTCGAATGTGAAATGTATGAATGAAAGGACCCTGAATGTCTTTGAAACTTAACTGTTCTAACATCCCCCCCCCCTGTGTTAGCAGGGGGAAACATGCTGATCAAGACTCGTTCTCTTTATTTCCGCAGTGTTTGCGCACGTTGGTGGGTCACACCGGGGGCGTGTGGTCATCCCAGATGCGAGACAACATTATTATCAGCGGCTCCACTGATCGCACGCTCAAGGTCTGGAACGCAGAGACAGGAGAATGTATCCACACCCTCTATGGGCATACCTCAACCGTGCGCTGCATGCACCTACATGAGAAAAGGTATGGAGCCCTCTCATTGTTCAGCCATGCATGTAACTGACTTAAACATGTGGACCTTTGGAGTGTTTTGCAGCCAACGGATATAGAGCTGAAACAATAAGTTGATTAATTGATGAGTTACCGGGACTTTCCGGACTATAAAGCGCACCTGCATATAAGCCGCAGCAGCTAAATTGTCCGTCTGTCTTGCTCTCGTTCTGTCTCTCGGTTCCACTTTTACTTTGGCGCGCTACCTGTCTCACTTTTTTCCGGCCTCCAGCTTTTCCTGCTGGAGCTTAAAGGTGGCGGGCGCGGACTGGTCATAGAGCCCATAGAGTTAAAGGTGGTTAATTGTACCTGTAAAATCCATAGATTTAGGAGGTTCCCTAGTGGCCGTTAGCTGTACAATAAAAATGGGGAAAAAAGTCGCGGCTTATAGTCCGAAAAGTACGGTAATCAGCTAAATATTCAGTTTAATCTTTTGATAATAGATTTTTTCAAACCAAAATTCTTAACATCCCCTAGTTCCAGCTTCTCAAGTGTGTGGGGATTTGCTGCCCTTATTATTTTATGTGACGTTAAACCAAATATTTAATATAATATATAGTAATAATAGTTGTTCCTCTTGGTCACGCAGAACAAGCAGTTCAGGATGTCAATATGAGCTTCAGGAAATGTTGATTATTCCCTTTTTTCTGAACCAAGCGAATGATCAGTTAACTGAGAAAATAATAAGGTTATGAAAATGATTGCTAAGTTGCAGCCTTAAATAAATCTATTAAATATGCTACTCAGTTAGCTTTACAAACAATTTAGAAGCAAACAATCACATCTTAAATACTTATTGGTAAAAAGTTATTATATTTAGCAAAATCTGCTTATTCCCTCACTTACCAGTTAATCGTTGGATACACAGTATCACTCATGTCTGTACAGTGAACCTGAAGCTGTTGCTACAAAAACAGTAAGTGTAGCTTAGCGAAAAAGCCGTAAGCAAAGGGAAATAGCCAGACTAACTGTACAAGAGAAACATTTCCTAAGCTCACAAAATAACACATATCTTGTTTTTATTTGTCTAAGAACAACAGTCTTCTAACTTTCAGAAAGAAAGCTTGAAAGCATTCAGACTGATCCTTTACTTAGAAACACGCCCTGATCTAACAGCGACCCACGGAGGAAAAGAGCATCTCAGTGAGAGGACAGTATCTATGAAAGTGAGCCTGTGGCCTCCTAGTGATTCAATAGACCCTGCGAGACGTCTTAAGTGAAGCGCTGCTCACTCTTTCTCTCTGCGTTACACTCCGGAGACTCAGTGCTCTTTCCGCCTTAGGGCCACCGAGGTTTTTGTGTAGCATTTGATTACTCACTGAGCTGCAGGCGGACAGTGAACAACATGTTGAAGGTTTCCATCTATGCAGCGCCGTGAGGCTTTAAAAAAGCAAAGAGTATGTTCTGTGTGTATTACAGTGTGTTTTTTAAAGAGATCATTCTGGAGGATTGTCTGTCTCTGACGGAGATAAAGCGACCAGATTTGAATGTTTAATTTTTCTCTCGTAAAAAAACGAAACAACCTTTCCTTGGTACGAACTCTCCCTCTAGTCATAATATTAAAAAAAGAAAAAAAGTGATCCTTCAGTAACAATCTTCCCCAAAGGGAGTTTCCCTTTCTATCACCCATAATATATCCTCTGTGTTTCCACCCTGGGTGCAGAAGCTGCTGCAGGGCGGCTGTTTGAGTTAAATGGGTGTTATTGTACCTTCAAGTATGAACATGAATGTGACGCCGTAGGTTACTCTGTGACAGAAAGTGAAAGAAAGTGTCCATACCCTCCTCATTATTCTGTCAAAGCCACTGACACGGTATGAATGGACGTTTCGTGAAGATTATGAATGTCATCCTAAAGAATATGTAACATAATGAAGGTGAAGACTTAAGGATAGTTTTAACCCTTTGTTGTCGCACCCAGCCCCATTGCCCTGACTGTCTCTTAATGTTTTTAGTGTTTAACCACAGTCACCTGACTCCCGCTCTCTGGCTCCTCTCAGGGTGGTCAGTGGCTCTCGTGACGCCACGCTGCGCGTCTGGGACATTGAGACCGGTCAGTGTTTACACGTCCTCATGGGCCACGTGGCGGCGGTGCGCTGCGTGCAGTACGACGGGCGGCGGGTGGTCAGCGGTGCCTACGACTTCATGGTCAAAGTGTGGGACCCCGAGACGGAGACCTGCCTCCACACGCTGCAGGGCCACACCAACAGAGTGTACTCCTTACAGGTGAGCACACACACACACACACACACACACACACACAGTCGGTGGAGGGGCTAAACATACTCTGGCTGTTGTTTTCCGCATTTTTACATAAAACGGTGACATGTTTTGCTCGGGTTTAGTTCGATATTTTGCATTTCTACTTGAACATATTTACGTGTTCTTTTGTTATAAATAATTTCTCATACCCTCTGTCTGAGCATACCCTTTTCCCTCTCTGTCTAACTCGCATCTTTATCGTCTCTTTAAGCCCACCTACTTAAAAAAGCCCAGTCTTGCTTGCGATTAAAATGTGGTTCAGCTTGACAAAGTTAGTTCTTATATTCATTTCAAGGTTGAACCTTTACTTTCTGCATTAGGACATACAGCAGGCTTGAGTTGCACCAGCTATTCCTAAATCCAATTTGTATGTAAAGTTCTTCCACAGGCTTTAAAAAGTAGCAACTTAAAAGGAGTAATTTGATTTAAAAAAAGGGTTGCACCATTAAAGTTGAGCTGCAGAGAAAGGAGCAGTGACACCAGAGCGTGGACATTGGTTTTAGAACCCGTCGCACCCCTAACTGAACTGATTTGAAATACTTCCCTTTTGTGCTCAGTTAGTTGCTTTGCCCAAGTGGCACACTAACGGCCATGACGTCAATCTAATCTAATCCATTTCTATCTCCATCTTGCTTATGTTCTTATACTGATTTGAAAGATTGAATGCATCCTGTCTAAACGTGTGGGTGTGTCTGTGGTGGTTTTAAAACGCATCCCCCGGTGTCCTCTAAATGTCCTCTCACCCACTCTGTGTGATTACGCTGCACTTTCAGTGTGTGCCATCGCCCTTTAGAGAGGAGGCAGTTTACTGCTCAGAGAGATTGCTTTCTGTATCCCGCCGCATCGTTAGGCTGTAAAAGTGTTGATGCTCTACTATTGGACACGAAGCTCACAGATCAATACAATTCATTTCAATGACTTTAATCTTAAGTTTGTTAATAGGAAAGAAGAATGCTGTGTAGGTAGATGCAGCTAAAGCGAGAGTTAAAAAACATTCAGCGTGCTTTTAGGGATAAAGATTGAACTTGTCTCCTCTTTATTGTAGTTTGATGGGATCCACGTGGTGAGCGGCTCTTTAGACACGTCCATAAGGGTCTGGGACGTGGAGACGGGGAACTGCATCCACACACTAACGGGACATCAGTCCCTCACCAGCGGCATGGAGCTCAAAGACAACATCCTGGTCTCAGGCAACGCAGACTCCACTGTTAAGATCTGGGACATCAAGACGGGCCAGTGCCTGCAGACCCTGCAAGGTGAGTCTGCCCCCCCCAGGATGTTACATCAGCCATGTTTAGCGTGGCTAGAAAAGTGCAAAGTTTCTCACAAATCCAAGGTTTTGTCTATTTCACACAATGAATGTGGCAAAATAAGTGTAATTGTGTATGTAAAGGCCTCCGAATGTTTAACATCGGGGGCCTAAAATACATTTTCTATCTTAGCTGGAAGTAAAGTAGAGCTTATTTGCCCTCCGTCCTCATTAAGTAACTCATTAACTGTTTCACTGCGGAAAGGTTAAAATGGTTGAAACCAAGACACAATAATAGTTTTTTTCAATGTGTTCAGCAGGAGCGGGTTATCTAGTACGCTTGTGATGAATCTGACAAGAATGCTCATTACAGGGCTGTGAACAGATGAGGGGGCGATGTTATGCTGCATTTACTTGTGATGGAATTTGCTGCTGTTTCGGAAACAAAACAAATGAAAAGCTGTAAATCTCTATATTTGAGAGACTGAAAATATAATTTCTGCCATTTTCCATTAAAATAACCATGTTAAGGATAAATCAGTTATCAAATTATAGTTACAGATTGGTCGACTGTGGATTGGTTTCTAGTTTTTTTATTTAGCAAGTTACATGAAGTGGTGAGTTTAGGTGTGTGTGTGTGTGTGTGTGTGTGTGTGTGTGTGTGTGTGTGTGTGTGTGTGGTGTGTGTGTGTGTGTGTGTGTGTGTGTGTGTGTGTGTGTGTGTGTGTGTGTGTGTGTGTGTGGTGTGTGTGTGTGTGTGTGTGTGTGTGTGTGTGTGTGTGTGTGTGTGTGTCAGACGGGGAACCAACACCTCGTGGCCCCCTGCTCCTGATCACACTCTCGTCTCCTTTGTGTCTGTTTGAATAGTTTAAACTCCATTAGCAGCGGCACCGGTGCCTCACAGGAAGTTGAAAATCCTTCTCTGAATAGCAGCAGCCACCAGCGCCCCACCCCTAAATGCCCTCATTAGAAAACTACAGCCGTGCGTGCTGGTCCCACAAATACCAACACACACCCCTACCCAACAAAAGGATGCCCCTGTGGGAGTCTGGAGAGAGAGGGAGGGAGGGATCAGGGTGTGTGTCTTGTGAAGAGGGGTGATTACAGTGAAGGGATGAAGGCCTGGGGACTTTGTAGGTCGTATAATTAGGTCAGCGGACAATTTCTGTGATTCATTAGCGAGTTTTGATAAAACAATGGGCTGAAACAAGGTCGTCACTGTCGGCTGAAGAGGCTGGAGGTAATGATGGAGGGGCCTTTGTTATGGTGATGCGGAGTGTTGGGGGGGGGGGGGGGGTGCAGAGCAACATTGTTACTTGATAAATGACAGGATTTAACGAACTGGTGCAGAAATGGAAAGTATGGGAATGCATTTTCTCTTCAAATGATTAGGTAAAGGAATTGTATGTGTCTAAATGAAATGGCAACATCAAGTTAAAAACAACACAAAGTAGTTCATTTGCCAGCGCTTGATTCTGTGCTTGATTCTGTGCTAATTGATTAAATTGAGATATCATTTCCCAGCCCTTCGGGAGATGTTAAGTGGCTGCACACGTACAGTCACAAATAAAGTCACCTCAGTGAAGGCAGGAACAGCCGCCATCTTCACTCAGAGCGTGGCCTGCTGCCAGCAGACGGGGGTGACGCTGCTTAGCCTCCCTGGCAGTGACAGGCCTGAAGCCCGCTGCACTACACGGGAGAACTGAGAGAACTCCCACCTTCTCACAGGCTCATCTAATTATCATTTCAAATACACACATCCACGTCTCTACCCACTATAGTACTTAAAGGGGACCTATCATGCAAAATGCACTTTTCTATGTCTTTTATACATAAATATGTGTCCCCGGTGCGTCGGGGAACTCACGCAGCGTCAGAAAATAAAACCCTTTCTCTTTTCCTCCGTACCCACATCTTTTAAAAACGGGGGTACAACGAGCGGATACAGATTTGCTGCCGACATGACGACAAATCGGCGGCAGACCCACAGAAAGTTGCTATCAGAAACAATGCCTGACGTGTTTTGGACTTAATCTCGTCTTTGTTTACATTAGCAAGCCTCGCTAACACTCAGAGCTAACCTGTACTGGAGAGCACATTAAAAAAGGAACTCACCTTGTGATAAACTCGCAAGAGAAAAAGCATTTGAGCTCCATACTGTTTCAGAAATAATCCTTGATCTGGTTTAGAACAGGATGGCTTTTATCACAGCAGAATTTAACTTTATCTCCGGTAGAATTCTGATCAGGCATTAGCTCCGCCTCCTCTTTTTTTTTTTTTTTTTTTTTTTTTAAAGCTAGTACCCAAAATCCGTGTTTTTCTAACGGGGCTGCAAAAGAGGGGTGTGAGCAGTATGAGGCATGGCTACAATGTTGATCTGTTTGGTATTTTAAGCAAAAAACTTCAGACATGTTTTGTATAGGTATGGCCCTACAATATATGTTTCCAATATAGCATGATAGGTCCACTTTAACTACAAATGGCTGTTTTTTTATTATATTATAAAAGGAGCTACAGGAGCCCAGGCCAGTTTTCTGGATGAAAAGTGGACGTAGAAAGCCTCTCGTAGCTTAAAGTGTCCAAAACAAATGACAAACTCATTAAAAGGATGTATGATGCTCTTTGGCGACTCAAAAAAACTCAAAGTGTGATTGAAAATGCACTAAAACACGTGATCGTGGAGAAGAAAACAATCTGTTATTTTCAAGTAATAGCCGCCGTTAATCATCACCGAAAGCGCAGGAAACATTTAGCTGAGGTTCTAAATATAGAAAATCATAATATATTCCTCTATTGAGAATGCATGTAAATCCTCTCTCCATCCCTCTAACCGCCGTGTCTTTGTGTTTCAGGCCCCCACAAGCACCAGAGCGCCGTGACGTGCCTCCAGTTCAACAAGAACTTTGTGATCACCAGTTCGGACGACGGCACGGTCAAACTGTGGGACCTGAAGACGGGCGAGTTCATCAGGAACCTGGTGACGCTGGAGAGCGGCGGCAGCGGGGGGGTGGTGTGGCGCATCCGGGCCTCCAACACCAAGCTGGTGTGTGCGGTGGGCAGCCGCAACGGCACGGAGGAGACCAAGCTGCTGGTGCTGGACTTTGACGTGGACATGAAGTGAGGCGGGGGGGAAGAGAGCGAGCCGCGAGAGGGAGTGGGAGGTGAGGCCGAGAGAGAGAGGAGGGCCACAACTCTTCATCCAAATCTACCAACACCACCGCTGACCTCCACCATCATCTCCCCGTCCCCCTCTGGGCAAATGTTACTGACCGAGCCTCTGACCCCTCACACGTGTTCAGCCCCCGCTCTGAGCCCCTGCCACCGATACATGGTGGAGCTGGAGGGGGGTCCGGCTGGAAATGGGGCGCGTTCCGGTCTGGGAGAAGGAAGAAAAGGAACGACTGACGACGACTGAACTCTTTGAAGTGACTCTCAACCCTTTCGGTCTGGGGTCCGCTTCGCACAGAGACTTGGTTTCGCTCAAGCCTGACAGATTTTGAGATGTACAGAGATATATTATTTTTTAAAGCCCCCCACCTCACAACCCCCTCCCATCAGTGCGCGCCCACACACACATACACTCAAACGGCCAAGTGGAAGTCATTGTAGGAGATGGCAGAGGAAGGTGGAGACGTTTTAAAGTAGATTTCCGCTCAGCTCCACCTGCAGAGAGCTGTAAACAGGTCTCTCACTCCGTTCTCTCTGCACCCGGTTTCTACACAACCACAACTGTGAATTTCAATACGTGCTTGGTTTATCATATGAAAGGGGTTTCTTTAATGTTGTTTTTTTTCTTCTTTCTTTGCGGTTGCCAACAGCAACAAATCCCAGTATTAGAAACCTACTCGGTTTAGGTTTGCTGTCATTATGTCACAAAGGTTGTTTTTTTTTCCTCTTTTTATTCGAGTTGTTTGTTCTTCCTTTCTGTTTTCCACATACCTTGGTTCAGAGCTCTGCCTCCCACAAACACCTACGCTGTCCAGAGTTTAGTCTGGGGGGGTGGGGGTGTTTCCCTCGTGCCAGAGCTGTGACTGCAGGAAGTGAAGCTCTAAGCGCTGAGGATTAATGACCCGAGCCCCTTCCCCTCTAATGTTTTCTCCCAGTGGCCAAACTGTATTTATGCTGCTAGATAGATAGAAAAAGAGAGATGGAACTTTTACTTGCTGTGACGTTTTAGTCCCAGGCAAAATTCCAAATTGAACTCTTATATGTTTGGACTTAAAGAAACAAAAGATCACAAAAGATAACATCCGACATTTTTGTTTTGTTTGTTTTTTGCCACTTGAGCCAAACGTGCCTCTACGAGGCTGAGCGGAGGGAGCGTGCGTGTCGGACAGATTCTGACGGGATGCCCGCAGAGAGGAAACCAAGGGGATGTACACTGTTGGTGCGTGTGCGTGCGTGCATGAGTGTGTGTGTTAGCGTGTTAACGGGCAACTTGTAAACACATTCCTTGGGACAACGCTCTTTCAGCCTGGTCTCTGGGGAAATGTACAAAAGATGTGTGGACTGGCAAAGAAAAAAACTAGCATCGATTTTAACACGTGAATGAGAGACCTGTCCGTATCCGTGCGTGAGTGTTGTTCATTCAAAGGTGTCTGAAGCAACGGAGGAGACCGTCACGAGCTCCGCTGAGAGGTGGAGCTGCCAGGAGTCTAAGTGTTACATGTGTTGCAGATAAAATCACCACCTCCAGGATTCTCAGTGGGGGAAAATAAAAACACAAAAGGCAACAAACGGAAACATTGTAGCCAAACGAAAAATCGTCTCAATCTCCAAGAGTCACAACTCAAGCTGAACTGTGAAAGTGGTATAACACTGTATATTAAAAAAGAAAACAATCTTGCTCTATCTCCTCTCGTTGTTTTCTCCATCTGTTTTAATTTATGATCTGGTTTGAGAAATCAGATTTGTTGCAGGTGTTTTATTTTTTCAGTTCATGTAAACTGCCTGGCAAAAAAGAAAACAGACAGAAAAAACCTTAAAGGGATTGTGTATTTGTTTGATTCACTTAGAATTTTATTTTCTTATAACTTAAGTGCAATAAAATGTGGGTTTTTCTTTTTTCATTTCAAGCATATCAGTTGTCTGTTTTTATTACCTGTGTGAAGGCATCTTATATGTTCAATAAAGCAAATTATTTGGTTAATTACATCCAAGAGGCAATACTTTGAACATCCACTGCAGTGCAGGATTTAGACTAGATCAGATTCAGATGATGGACCTTCATGTTCTTAAAAACCAGGTAATGACTTCATCGGTTTGGGTACGCCTAACAGCAGGTCCACTCGTCCTGGTTCAAAGGAAGTTGTTGTTTTACTTTAAAGGTCGTTTTTAATTTGTTCTGCCTAAGAGGTTGTGGTTTTTGTCCACTCTGGTTTATTTAAATCACCCAATATGTTGCATAAATTCTCAAAGATCCTCAGCCTCTCGCATTCGTCACCCGATATTAACTGCATTCTCCAAAAACAGACACAAAATAATAAGTTCCTAAGTAGCCATTGCATTTGTTATGCTGTCTAGAGATGAAACCATTTATTAGGTGACTGATCCAATGGGTGTAAGCATCAAGTTGAATAATGCACTTTGGATTATGTGCACAAACTTTTTCCACCATTAATGATAACCTTAAACTGCAGGCAAAAGGAAACAGACGATCTAAGTCAGAGCAGACAGTTTGCTGTGATGAAGGCTTGTTGATTGAAACGCATTTTAATAATTGTTTTAATATCGTTTTCGAGTACAAAAAAAACGTTTTTCTCTATAATCGCTCTCTAGCTTTTTGTTATGGTGCTCTTTTTCTCAAATAGCTATTAAATGCTCTTTAAGCACAGCGGGACTCAGAGGCAGACAACATTTCAGGAATCACGTTTCAAATCCCAGAGATTAATCTTTACCCTGGAAACATGATACTGGTTTGTTTTTCAGTCCTTAAGTTAATTGTTGTTTTGAACCTGTGGAGATCATTTATGCAAATCGTTGCAGCCGGGGCAGAAGAGCACGATGCTTTCATGCTGCTGAATCAAACACCACGAAGACGAGCGATGTGTCCCTCTGGGTTTTTTTGTTTCGTCAGTGTCAATTATATCCGACCGTTGTGTGTGATGAGCAACAGGCTCTGCGGATTCCCCTCCTGCCTAGTGTTGCCTAGCGATGGCTGCCCCCTGGCCGGGCCTGTTTGTGAGGAAGCGGCCGCGGCTATACGTCCTCACATGAGTGGACGCGTGGGGGAGTTTCCACTTTGGTTGGCAGGGTTACAGAGAGCGGCTGTTTGTTCCCAGGCTGCTCGGTGTTGTGTAAGCAGCGGCATAGAGCTGCAGGGTTATTCCCTATCTTTATTCAAGAGCGTGGTATTTAAATTTGAGAGCATACTTTAAGCGTACAGTTTGAGCTCAAGCAGAGCAAATCTAAGTGCAAGCAGGCACTATTTGAGTGCGAGGGCACTATTTGAGTGCGAGGACAGAGTTTGAGGGAAATAAATACATAAAGTATGCTCTCAAATTTAAATACCACGCTCTTGAATAAAGATAGGGAATAACCCCCATACGGCTCCGCTCCACCGAGCCTCCGTCAGGACAGGAGCTTTGTTTGGGAGCAGGGTATTAGTTTTCCATATCTGTTTCTGGTTTCACACCAAATGGCACAAGTCTGTTATTGAGGGCTAAAACGACAAGGCAATAGACAGAATTTAAATCAACAAAATCATTAATAAAGGATAATTTTCAAAGATCATTTCAGTCATTTTGTAGCAAATAATACTCTAATTGAGTTCCTGTGTCAGTAGCCTACTACTATAACCCCAGTTATTTAACAGGCCTATCAGTTTTGGACTGTTGGTCAAGATATTCTAGGAGCTCTGTGAGAACACGATGAGCATTTTAATAACTATGTTGATGTTTCATAGACTCAACAATTGATGGAATCATTGGCTGGCTCATCTTCTCTGCTTGAGGTTTGATGCTACATTAGCCACTAACAACAAACCCTGTGACAGAGTTGCATTGTGGGTAATGTAAGGTTTTGAGAAGGGAAAAATTTTTGGCAATAATAAAGAAAGAAAACAAGGGAGAGCAAAGAATAAAAAGACATTAAAACAGACACTAATTTATTTTTATTGCAAGGGGTCGAAAGTGAAAAGGGTTACGAGACTCTGTTTTCTAAATATGAATTAAAGTAGTGTCATAGTATTTGACTTGTAAGTGAATTATAGAAATAGGTAGACCTATTGTTGCTAAGAGTAACTAAAGGTGTCGGATAAATGTAGTATAACGAGTGAAAAGACACAATATATCCCTTTCAAATGTAGAAGTAGCTCCAAAATTAATAACTCGTAAATAAATAGCCTAACTCAAAATTCTGAGTGGCCTGCAGAACAAAGTTACCTTCTTCCAATGCAATAAACATCATCAGATAATTAATAATGAAAATGAAGATTTATTTCTACAGCCCTACAGTATTTAGATGTTTTTGTTCATATTGGGAATATGATAATGATAATCATAAAAAGCTTAACAGCAGGTTCACTGTAACAAACGAGATGATCTGGAGACGCTGGTTTATGTCTGCAGGCGGCCTTTTAATGAACTTCATTTAAGGAAGTGATGAATCATCTCTCTCCTCCAGGTTATTAGCCATTTATCTACCTTACACTTTTCGCCTGGATGGCACTGCACTGCCTCGTGATGGATGAACGTCCCCCCCGAGAGAGACAACAAACCGCGGACATGAGAGACGCTGCCTCGCGGAGCGGGAGAGGATGGGATACTGCAGTGGAGGAATGTAACGAAGTACATTTATTCAAGTACCATACCTGAGTACAATTTTGAGGTAGTTGTGATTCACTTGAGTATTTTATTGTTATGCTACGTTGTACTTCACTACATATTGGAGGCAATTTTTTACTTTTTACTAAATTCTTGCAGATATGGATTTATAATACAGAATATAAATCAACCATCTTTATGTATTATTATAGGTTAATCTACCCAGCAGTAAATCGAGTAGTTTAAAGAATCCCCATCTTTACCAAGTGCAACATTCACATGAATGCATTAATTATTAAAATACAAAAATGTAATGTTTTTAAATCAGAAATACTGGAAAATGAGTACTTTTACTTTTGGTACTCTAAGTATATGTTGATGCCAACACCTTTGTACTTTTACTTGAGTAACCTTTTGAATGCAGGACTTTAGCTTGTAACAGAGTATTCCTGCACTCAGGTTCTTCTACTTTTACTTAAGTACAAGATCTGAGTACTTCTCCCACCTCTGGGTATGGAAATCATTTAAGGATGTCAAGATAAAAAAAAGGGATGGAGGGGGGGGACTTCCACACCTCATCCCATATCCCTCCATCGCTTTGTGCAGTAATCCTGCCCTGCAGCATCGCGCCTGTTCTCACTGCCAGCAGATTCTCAATGGCCCTTAGTATTAGCAGTGGTAGCATTACACGTCTCCGCCTAATCCAATTCTGGACCTTTGTTGTTAGCCTGGCATCTGATAAAGGAGCACTTAATCACCATAACCTGCAGTCAATGATGCTGAAGGGAGGTACAGTATTGTAGCCCATCATCGATCCATGCACACACACACACACACACACACACACACACACACACACACACACACACACACACACACACACACACACACACACACACACACACAGTGCTTTCCTCAGGGAGCCATCTTCCCTCTGGGAGGTTTAGCATGTTCACTCAACTTGAGTAGAAGTGTGTGAATCTGACACTCCTGACTAGTGCTGCGTACCGGCAAGCCGAACCGGTACTGGACTTGTAAAAAGTTTCGGTTCAAGTCCGGTTAAAACCGGAACGTCGGGAACCGGTACTTGGACTCGCAAAAAAACTAGCATTTATGTATATTCTGGTGTCTGTGGTTATTTAAACATTCCCTGATAAACGTTATTCAGCGTCAATAAATGAGTGCTAATCCCAGTGTGCTCAGTGTACACCATCACATGTCATTTCACCTTCGATTCACGGTTTGAAAACGTAGCATTTCGCCACATGCTAATGCTAACCGGAAGTGAATAATTTTCAGAATAAAAGTATTAAGTTAATAGTGTGAACTTCCGTTTTTTTCAGAATAAAATTGATTTAAATTAAATAGTGTATTTAATTCAAAATTACGCCATATCAACATTGATTTTAATTTCTAACAGTATGTATGTACATCACTATGTTTGTAGTATGTACTGTATAATGTACACATGTAGAGTTGTAGAAAAGACATGGTGTACAGACAGTACAGTACACTCTGACTGTACAGCCACTACAGTGCATACTGTATATTAGGTGTGTAACAGTGTAATGCGTATAGTCTACTCTACACTCTACCTTTCAGCAACGTTTTAGGGATTTAGGCTCAGTCAGCTCAGGGACTGTTTGGTTACTTTAGTTTGGTAAATGAAATAAATGTTTGAACTTTGTAGTAGTTCACTGCAGTTGCTGTCATAAGTCATTTATAGACTAAGTGGCAAAAAGTGTTTTTTTTACATTTGTACTTTGTAGAGAAATGTAGACACAAGTTGGAAGGGAGCACAATAAACCTGACGAGTTTTAATTTGAGTTTATTATGAGTTAATTTTCAATTGATAATTAGCTCACAATAAGTTCACTTTAGTTACTCACACAACTTGACACAAGACATGGGTTCCTGAACCTGAACCTCTGGACTTGAGTCCGGACCTGAACCTGAATGTGAGTCCAGGTACGCAGCACTACTCCTGACCTTTTTCTATTCTCGCTCCCACAGAAACATGCAGTTCTTGAACCTTCCCTTTTGAAATGCCGGGTTCGTCATCGTCAAAATTGGCAATTTGACTGAATTCCTTCGTTTGCCCACAGTGCACCAAATCCCATTTTGTGTTTCATAATGAGATGTGTCCGAGCGGTTCTTGGCTACAATAATCCTGCGTGACAGTAGAGACAGAGAAATATTCATCCACCCTTTTCTCCCGCTTCAAATCAGGCGAGGTTAATAACGGCCAGGTGAATGCGAGGCGGATCATCTCTCTGATTCCCTGATGGGATGCATGCCTGACTGCCACTTCGTCAGCTGAGAGCGTGAAACCGCAGGGGTCATTCATTCATATCACAGACAAACAACAGACCACCAAAGGCAATAAACACATTTTAAATCAGTCAAGATTTTCATTGTCTAAATAAATCACCAAACATGTGGGGCTGAACTATTGAGCAACTTCAAATAATGACATTAATACAAATCTGTTTTATCAAATAGTGCAGAAATGGCATCAAGGGTTAAAACGTTTTAAACATCAGTGTGTCGGAGGTTAATTCTCTGAAAGCACTTTACTTTTAAAAACCTTGGTACTCACACAGTAGGCGTTTCACTCCTGTCCCATGTTTCCTGGGTTCATAAGTTGACATACCCTGAGGGTCATCACGGTCTCGTTGAAGTTACGTGAGTCCTCAGAGCCGCATGAGTCATGGCGTGAATTGGTGTGAAAGTGCCTGAAGAGAGAAGGTGTCGGGATGGAATTATCTGTGAGCGAGCACTTCTAGCGGTATTAGCCTGTGACCTGAAAGATTTAACTCCCCTTCACACTGTGTAATTGTGTGCTTCTTTACAAAAGTTGACAGATGTGAGAGGAATGCGGGGAAATCTCTGGTCTTCACACTGAGAAGTATGTCCTCATTCCTAGGGTTTAAGGTTTTGCGATCAAAGAGAGTCAGAAATGTTGATTCTCACAATGTGACTACTGCCACAAATGACCTCTAGAAACAAACACGTTTTATTTTGGCATGAAGTAACATGCAATGCATTTTCAGCTCTTTGCCAAGTGTTCAAATGGCTTATTTGTCCGACCAACAGACCAATCGCCAAACATTTGTAGTGAAATAAAAACTACAGTTGAGCTGCAACTAACAAGTATTTCAAGGATTGATTATTTACTGAACATTTTGCAATTCTTTCACTATAACGGAGCATCTCACAAATTCCAGGAATAAACGGTAGTTTCTTCAAATTTCTTGTTTGGGCCACAAACAGTCTCAAACTCAAATATATTAAACGTTCTATGATATAAAAGTGTCACAAGTGGAGACAAGTGAAAGTTAAAAAAGAATGGTTTGACAAAGTTGAGTTTTGATTCGATTCCACTTATTTGTCATTGCACGGACACATTTTACGTACACAGTCAGTATTTGTTGTAAGACGGACCTCTCAGTGTTGTGACCTTGAGTTTGTAAGATTTAAAGGTGGGAAAGTGGAAGTGTGTTTCTCCACTGTGAAGGACCGTAAAGGAGCTTCTGCTTCACGCTGCACTCGAGCCCATCTGCAACACTCTTGTGCGTAGGAGGCCAAAGTATGGCAGGGGAGGATGCCAGCACACACTGCTATGGAGAGGGCACACACACTGATATGGAGAGGGCACACACACACACACACACACTGATATGGAGAGGGCACACACACACAGAGACTACAGCACCACCTGTCTCCCTCGGGTTACTGATGAGCACAAGGTGTGCAACGGTGTGTGCTCTCATTTATCTGCAGAGAAGATGAGTAAGCAGATTTACCTGTGGTGTCATCCTCAACTGCTAATTACGCGGTCAATTTTCTGCAACAGAGGACAGAGAGACGCATTTATTATGTTTGCATGAATATGGAACAGGAAGCTGTGATATGGCACTGATTGGATGTCGAGAGAAAACAAGTAGCATTTGATTTCTGCTCCTGTTTAAGCAGTTGTGTGCTCCTGTGTTTGGCATTTGCTGCTGGTGCTCGCCGGCCTCCGCCCGCTGTGGTTTGGGGGGAGACGACGCAGGCACAGCTCGGCCCGTCTGGAGCTCATGACTCAACAGAGCCGAGGTACAAAAAATACTGGAGTCCCTGAAGCCCTGACCTCCTGCATAATTCTCACACTATGTCTGTCCCATGCTGAAATGTGTTAACCCTTTAAAGGAGATTCTCAGGAAATGTAACCTGGATCTTTCAGTGTTTTTATAGGTACGGTCATCATCATCTCAATCACTTATACTGTTTGAAAGACCCTAGACTCAAGATGTCTGTACAAAAAGGATCAAACGCCGGTAGCAATTAATGCGAGAGGTTTTGAAAGAACTTGGTATTGAACTTGTCTGGTCGGATCCTTTAAGACAATAAGCAGCACAATATTCTTCATAACAATGCAGGGTGGTCCAGCAGAAAAGTTGAACCAGGTTTGACTTTGTCTGAACTCAATGACGTCACCCAGCAGGACACTGGTGGTCAATTAGGAGGCGTGTGGTGTTGGTGTTTGGATCAGGGATCAGGGGGGCACAGGTTCAAACCCCACTGCAGTCAGCATGTCGTTGTGTCCCTGCAAGACACTTCACCCCAAATTGTTCCTGGGGGGATTGTCCACAGTATTGAGTATGTTAGTCGCTTTAGATAAAAGCGTCTAACATGTAATGTAATTATATGCAGAAGCTATTGCTGGTTGATTACTTCGTAACATAAACGCTGTCTTTACAGAGTTTTAAAATCTGTCCGTTGATTGTTACAAACTGTGCCGTGTTTAAGTGTCTCATAAGCTTTTAAACACCTCTCTGTAACCCAAATTAGAATTCTTGATTTGTATTTCATTGTCTCACAAGTTTGTTTTATTGCTAGGATGTTAAAATTCTAAATCCCTGCAAATTCTCTCGTTAGGTAAAACTTTCCATACGTTTTGTATGTGTCCTCTCTTTCTAAGTATGAAGAAGAAGAATAACAAAAAGATCAACAACAACAAGGAGAAGAGTTGGACTGCAGAGGTAAAACAGTTCCCCTAACCAGTCCAAAGGTCACTCACAGTGTGTAGTGGAATAATTGAGAGGGAAAATACTTTACTACTTTATCTAGGTTAAATATTACCCAGAGACAGAGAGAGAGGAAGGAAGCAATGGAGCCCTTATTTGAAGTTCCTTTAATACCAGGACACTAATTATACTCACCATCTGCACAATGTTGCACAGCAGTGATTCCCACGTTGATTTGCTTTCATCATGTCACACTTTCCCCCAGGAGGGAACCTTCCATCCAACGAGGGACCAATACAAGTCTGCAAATGGATCCTGTCGAATGTCGCAGATTAACGGTATGATTATTATCCTGTTAGAGGTCAGAGGCATTGAATTACCTTTGTACACAAGTTCAGGTTAATTTTAAGAGCATAATCACATACAGGAACAATTCAAAATGCATTATGGGGTGATACAAACTATAAAAAAAAGGTTAAAACATAGATTCTGATGGACAACATGCATTTGTATTCACAGAAAAGTAGATGAAGATTGTGTTTGTGCAAACCTCAAATGAGCACGCAGGCTGTTCCGGGCTTTAGGTGCATCAACACTAACGGCTCGATCGCCAGATTCAGAGCCAGCTCTGGGAGTTGGAGGGAGACATCTGTCTAGTGACCTGAGAAATCTGTTGGGCGGATAAATTGGAAGCATGTCCGATATATAATCTGGAGCGAGACCATTAAGAGCCTTACAGACCAGGAGCGGGATCTTTTAGTCAATTCTGTAATTAACAAGGAGAAACTGGAGATGTTTGAGAACTGATGTGATTTCGTTTTTTTGGTCTTTATTACGATACAACTGGCTGCGTTTTGAATAGGCTGGAGCCCTTAAAAAGGTGGAGTAAGCGATTCTAATCCGATACACATTTTGTCAAATTCATTGAATATCTCCTCACGGTTCATTCTGTGTGTCTGATGAGAAAAATGTGGTGTTCATGCACAGGCCTGGCTCTGTAAATGGGTAAAAAACAACATGTCTCACAGAGAGCAACACTATTCCAGCTGTTACAAGGAAACGGCCATAGATGTTTAAAGAGAAAGACAGTGGGAATGAGAGGGATGGTAAATATGTCCCTTTAAATGAGTTTGTGAGTAGCAGAGGAGGTGACAAAGAGGGTGAGAAAAAAGTATGCTGTGAGAAAAAAGGAAGGGTACAAAACCTGTCACACCATAAGTGCAATATGAGAGGGTCAACAGAGGCCAGAGACAGATTCCTGTTCACTCCAGCTACACTCAGCACTTCCTGTTGTGGGAATCCTAGTTGCCATGCCAAGTGTTGTTATGATATTCAAAGAAGACGGAGGGCGAGGAACAATGTGGCTGTGATAACCACATGATGCAGTTCATATTAAAGGGGCAATAGCATGCTCATTGTCAGGTTCATATTTGTATTTGTGTCTCTACTCTGAAATGTTTCCACGCTTTAATGTTCAAAAAGGTCTTTATTTGTCTCATACTGCCTGTGCTGCAGAACCTATTTTCACCCTCTGTCTGAAACCAGAGCCTAGTCTGCTCTGATTGGTTAGCTGGCTGGCTCTGTTGTGATTGGTGAAACACTTAGATGTCCCGCCCCTTAGCCTACAATGTGTTGGAGCGCAAATAGAAGCTAGGGTGGTACATATTGATGTCACTATGTTACGGAAGTAAACCAAGGAGCCTTTGCAGACCATTGACATGCACCTATAACACACTACAGGAACGTTTTTTTTTGCTCTTTGAGAAACAAATCCAGTTAATTTTTGATATCACTGAAGAACACTGTAGAATGTGCCTGATGATCATAAATGCCTTCAATCTGAGGTGCAGAAATTGCAATGCACATGTTGTTAGGCAAACGGCCGCTTCTCGCTTCATCACTGAAGAGTTGATGTATGTGTCTGCAGGTGAGAGCTAGTGTGCTTCATTTTAAACCTCCGTTCTACTTAGACTTTCACTGAGCTTGAGCTAATGTAATATCAACAGCCAATGGGATGTAGAGGAGGGTAACGATCAGGTTACAGTCTCCCCCCTATATGATGACCTGCTGTGACGTGACCGAAATTTCAACAGAAAATTGAGCAAACAGCAGATTATAAACGCGGGATGCCGTCAACGCGCGGTAACGCTGCCTTGAGCTCAGATTGTTTTGTCAAGGTCAGAAATGAACCTTCACGCTCCGTTTAAAAGCTTGTTATGACGCCATTGTGATCTCGGAGCCGAGGCCAACTTTACCTGGAGACTGGAGATGAAAGCATCAGTAAGACAATAAATTATCTCGACACCCTCATGACCTCGCTGCGACCTCACCTTCACCGCACTCTGCTACATTATTCCTGCTCCCTGCAGCTTTCTATCACTCTGCAGGGTGTGATGTATTTCTCCAGCAGCATGATGGAGCTTCCCAGAGACGTGATTTACCACGAAGCCTTGTGCAATCATTATTAATTCTCATCAATGATTATTGTTCTCATTTTGTCTAATCACCTTGAGTGTTAAAATTGTATTTTAGAGAGCATGATAATCACAACCATAATAAGAGTGGGGCTTCTGCTAATCCTTCTTCAAAGCAAACGTTGGAATTTCTTTGTTTTTTCTTTTCGAAATTTCAATTAATTAGTGTTACATCAAAGGAGCAGTCTCACTCTATAATCAGGAAATGTAATTAGTCACTAATGAAGAAGAAGAAGAAGCCTGTACTGCTTTCTTTCCTCCACAGTGACACTGAAGGCTTGCGTCACATCAATATCTCACTTTTTCTTTACACTACACTGGAGAGTCGCCGGGTGAGCCCTTAAACCCCCCCTGGGTGAAAAAAAGAAGCTCCTAATGACGAGTGTAGGAGAGCTCAGACTGTCGAGAAAGCCTGACTTCAAAGGGGAAGCGAGAGGAGAGAAACACGGCAAACACAGGCAGGCACAACGTGTCAGAACAGAGAGCGGCTGAGGGCGTCTCAGGCGACAGAATATAAAGGTTTGGGATTCAAATCGAAGCCGAATGCCCTCAAACACCGTCAAGGAGACACCAAGTCCACTTACAAAGAGCGACCGTCCAATCACACTCCGACCTTCTGAAGCCTGCAGGACTTTGTTTGTGATGTATAATTAACAACACTCCAGCTCGGCGTTGCAAAGCTTTAGAACGTATTTTTGATTGATAATAATGACGGTAGCCCCCGGCTGTGTGAGACAACTTGCATGATGATGTGCAGCACGCAAAGCTGATCAAAGCACCCATGATATGATATGTGAAGATTAATGTTTGAAATTAGAAAAAAGAGATGAAGGGAGGGAGAGAAACATCGTGGAAGAAAACGTGCTGGTTTCACCACGGACACAGCAAAAGAGCAAACGAGCGCAGAGTGGATGTTGTACAGAAATAGACTCTCGCTATAGGACTCCTTCAAACCCCGGTGAAATAAGGCGTGCATGAGGGCCTCCCCAGCAGACCGTGATGTATGCGATCAGTTTGCTCGACACATAATGAAGGTGCTTTGGGTATTTTCAGAGCCGAACCGAAGACGCTTGCCGAAGACTGGCAGAGCCTTGGGATAATGAGGCCTGGGATGAGATGACTGTGAAGAGGGATTGGAGGAATCTGCGGCAGACGGTTGGCAGGCTTGTGTTGTCTGAGCCGGGCTCTTACAGCAACTGCAGCGGAGGACGACTCTTTCAGATGAGTGGAGGGTGGGAGGAAAGCGGAGGAGGACGTTTGTATGAAAGAAAGAAAAGAAAAACTCCCACGTGTAACTGCAAAACATTGGGCCTTGAAACGTGCTATATTTCCACATGTGGTCTGCTGCTACCGGAAACACAGCAGAAGAGAGGGATGTCAGTCAGGCAGACAGTGAGTGGGATGAGATGATCTGCCAACAGATGAGATGAGTTGACATCAGCGCACATACTGTATCGTGTTGTTGTCAGAGAAGAAGCAGAGTGGTGTGCTGGTGTTTGGGCTGTTTTGCACACCTTACTTAGATCGTTATGGTTTAGACTGAACTTTGCAGAAACGTTACATTTGGGAAACAAGTAAAACAACTCTCACATTTAAAGCCCTGGTTTTTGACAAAAATAAATTGTACATTATTAACAGTCACAATACCTATATAGTGTAATGAATGAATGGCAACTATCTCTTTCAAAGTCAACTGTTTTGTCAGTCTTTCAGTTTGTGTGTACAGACAGAGAGATCGAAATACCGTTTCCCACAAGCCCGAATACCAAAATAAATGTTTATAAAAATGTGTATGCAAATATGTATATACCTATATATACACATTAATCAAAAGACATATTTATACATATACACAATAAAAGCACAACAATCAATATATACAAAATAAAAGTCACTTCAATATTTTTGAGAATGTACATTAGTCTAAGACTGTCCATAGCAGCATAAGAAAAGTGTCTTTGTTGTCATTAGGCATCGTTGTCATCATTTCGCATGTATTGGTTAAAGTGTTGTGTCTCTTTGTACAGCAGTTGTACATCTCTTTGAGTTCGTTTTTTTTTTTTTAGCTGCATGTAGGTTATTGAGTAGGTGTAACTGTATTAAGGGTTAAACTCATAACTTTATAATTTAGGGTTTAATGTAATTGTAAAACCATTGGGTCACTGAAAAGACACAATAACAACTCGGGAGGGAGCCAGTCTAGATTTCCTTTTGAGGGCCACCAGCTGCAGAGAGTTAACTAATTAAAGGGACGTGGTCCCACAGCTGTTCAGCAATCAGGTGTCCATTTTAGGTAGCACTTTCCTGGAGCGTCAGCTTCAGTGTCAGACAATAGAGTCCTGCTGGAGTCAAAGACTGACAAAGACAATAGAGTCCTGCTGGAGTCACGAGGGTGGCAAAGAGGAGGCAAATCCTACTTTGATTGAGATAAGTATCACTGGTGTTTTATTTTATTTGGTTGTTTAGCCCCTCATGCTATAATCATGTGTATTTTCTCCATTCCTGTTTATTTGTCTTCTCGCAATTATCACTGGCCCCGTGTATCTCCTAATTGCTATAACCGGCCTGCTCTCGTCTATCCCACATGCTCCACTGACATCCAACATCTAGTTTCAGGCGGCCTGTGGAACTGCCAGTCAGCTGTTCCTAAGGCTGACTTCATCTCTGGCTACGCCTCCCTGCAGTCTCTGGATTTCCTTGCTCTCACTGAGACCTGGATTATTCCATCCAACACATCCACCCCAGCAGCTCTCTCCACAGCATATTCCTTCTCCCATACACCCAGACCCACTGGCAGAGGAGGTGGCACTGGTCTCCTGCTCTCTCCCAAATGGAGCTTTTCCCTCTTCAAGCTACCTAACTTCACTCCTTCCACCTTTGAATTCCATGCCGTCACAGTAACCCATCCTATACAATTAACCATTGTTGTTCTCTTCCGTCCACCAGGCGCCTTGGGGGACTTCTTGGAGGAATTAGATAATCTCCTCTCACACATCCCTGAAACTGGCCCTCCCGCTGTACTTCTCGGACACTTCAACCTCCAGACGGGGAAGATAGACGAACTAACATCTCTGTTAACCGCCTTTACTTTCTCACTGTCTCCATCCCCACCAACTCATAAAGCTGGCAATGTCCTCGATCTCATATTCTCAAGGAACTGCACTACTTCTAACCTCTCTGTCAACCCGCTCCACGCCTCCGATCACTTCTTCATTTCATTCTCTTTACCCCTTTCCAAACATAACAAACTAATCTCTTCTCATCCTGCACCTGTCCGCCCTAACCTTCGTCCCCTCTCCCCCTCTACCTTTGCCTCATCGGTGCTCTCAGCCCTCCCTTCCTCTGACTCGTTCCAACTCCTGCCTCCAAACTCTGCTGCAGAAACTCTCATCTCTACTCTCTCATCCTCTCTGGACTCTCTCTGTCCTCTCACATCTCGGCAGGCTCGTCAGTCCCCTCCTGCTCCCTGGCTAAATGACGCACTGCGTGCTAATTGAACCGTCCTTCGGGCAGCAGAGCGGAAACGGTGGAAATCACCATGACGACCTCCTAACCTATCGGGCTCTCCTCTCCTCTTTCTCTGCTTCGATCTCTCAGGCAAAAAGCACTTTCTTTCAAGATAAGATCCAATCTTCCTATTCTAATCCCAAAAAAGTATTTTCCATCTTCTCCTCTATCTGGACCCCCCCAAAGCCCCTTCCCCCTCCTCCCTTCTGTCAAGCGACTTTGTTAACCACTTTGAAAAAAAGGTTGATGATATTCGCTCTTCTTTTTCTGACTCACCTTTACTCACCGCTGGGTCACCAGACCCTCCTTTCACCCGCACACTAACCTCCTTTTCCCCTCTCTCTCCAAGTGAGGTTCTTACCCTCATTACCTCTGCCCGCCCTACCACCTGTCCTCTGGACCCTATCCCTTCAAACCTCCTTCAGACTATCGCTCCTGATATTCTACCGTTTCTCTCCCATTTCATCAACACTTCTCTAACTTCTGGTCACTTTCCAAACAGTCTCAAGGAGGCAAGAGTAAACCCTCTCCTAAAGAAACCCACTCTCAACCCGTCTGATGTTATAAACTACAGGCCTGTCTCTCTCCTCCCGTTCCTGTCTAAAACACTTGAACGCGCTGTCTTTAAACAACTCTCCTGTTATCTCCATCAGAACAACCTTCTGGATCCGCACCAGTCTGGTTTCAAGGCAGGTCACTCCACATAAACTGCCCTCCTTGCTGTCACTGAGGAACTGCACACTGATAAAGCAGCCTCCCTCGCCTCTGTCATCATCCTTTTGGACCTGTCTGCTGCATTCGACACGGTGAACCATCAGATCCTCCTTCAATCAATCAATCAATCAATCAATCAATCAATCAATCAATCAATCAATCAATCAATCAATCAATCAATCAATCAATCAATCAATGTTTATTTATATAGCCCAATATCACAAATGTTACATTTGTCTCAGTGGTCTTCACAGTGTGTATAGAATATCAGTATGACAATACGACACCCTCTGTCCTTAGACCCTCACATCGTACAAGGAAAAACTTCCAAAGAAAACCCAGTTTAAAGGGAAAAATGGGAGAAACCTCAGGGAGAGCAACAGAGGAGGGATCCCTCTCCCAGGACGGACAGACGTGCAATAGATGCCGTGTGTAAATTGAAAAGATAATACATTTGCAACATAGGTAGTCCAAATGTTTGGAAATGCATGTGTGTATAATAGGAAGATGAATCCACGAGGATATCCATCCAGGACCTATGATCCAGGACCACAGCCACGACTCAAGATCCAGCGCTCGCGATCCAGGACACAGGACCGCAGGATCATCCATGACTCCGGATCCCAGCGTATATAGACACCAAAAAGAAAGACATTTGGGGAAGCTGGGTTAATCGGAACATGAGTGTACACGGGTATAGACAGAGAGAAGGAAGAAGTAAGATGTCCCCCGACAAACTAAGCCTATATCAGCAAAACTAGGGGCTGAATCTAATCAGCCCTAACTATAAGCTTTATCAAAAAGGAAGGTCTTAAGCGCACTCTTAAAAACGGATAGGGTGTCTGCCGCCCGAACACAAACTGGAAGCTGATTCCACAAATGTGGAGCTTGATAAGAAAAGGCTCTGGCTCCCATTGTACTTTTAAAGATTCTAGGAACAACCAACAACCCTGCATTCTTGGAACGCAAT
The DNA here is from genome assembly GCF_902827115.2 of Pseudochaenichthys georgianus. Taxonomy (NCBI): domain Eukaryota; kingdom Metazoa; phylum Chordata; class Actinopteri; order Perciformes; family Channichthyidae; genus Pseudochaenichthys; species Pseudochaenichthys georgianus. The sequence continues at coordinate 36,848,905 of NC_047503.1, forward strand.
GCCCTAGTAGGACAGTAGGGTATAATGAGTTCTTTAAGGTAAGATGGCGCCTGCCCATTAAGGGCTTTGTAGGCGAGAAGAAGAATTTTAAATTCTATCCTGTGTTCTATAGGGAGCCAGTGTAAGGCAGCCAGAACAGGAGTAATGTGGTCCCTTTTCCTAACTCTGGTTAGTACATGAGCCGCAGCATTTTGAATCAGCTGAAGCGACTTGATTGACTTCTTGGTACACCCTGATAATAAAGAGTTACAATAATCCAGCCTAGAAGTAACAAATGCATGGACTAGTTTCTCTGCATCGTTTTGAGGCAAGATATGCCTGATTTTGGCAATGTTACGTAGATGGAAGTAGGCGGTCCTTGAAATTGATTTTATGTGGGCGTTAAAGGATAAATCCTGATCAAATATAACACCAAGATTCCTTACAGTCTCACTGGAGGCCAAATTAATGCCATCCATAGTTAGTATGTCTTTAGATAATTTGTTTCGTAGATTCTTCGGGCCAAGTACAATAACTTCAGTTTTGGTCGTGTTTAACATCAAAAAGTTTAAGGTCATCCACGTTTTTAAGTCCTTAAGGCAGTCTTGAATTTTATTTAGATGATTAATTTCATCAGGCTTGATTGATAAATATAGTTGAGTATCATCCGCATAACAATGAAAGTTTACAGAATGATTCCTTATAATATTGCCTAACGGAAGCATATATAATGTGAACAAAATAGGTCCGAGCACTGAGCCCTGTGGCACTCCATGGCTAACTTTGGTTTGCGTGGAAGATTCATCGTTAACACGTACAAACTGAGAGCGTTCAGATAGATAGGACCTAAACCAGCCTAAAGCAGTTCCCTGTATGCCAACTAAGTGCTCTAGTCTTTGCAATAGGATATCATGGTCGATAGTATCAAATGCAGCACTAAGATCGAGCAAAACAAGAATAGAGACAAGTCCCTTGTCTGAGGCTATTAGAATATCATTTGTGACTTTAACCAGAGCTGTCTCTGTGCTATGATGTGTTCTAAAGCCAGACTGAAAATCTTCAAATAAATCATTGTTTTTTAAGTAATCACACAACTGTTTTGCGACCGCTTTCTCAAGAATTTTTGAGAGGAACGGAAGATTAGAAATAGGTCTATAGTTGGCTAAAACCTCTGGATCGAGGTTGTGCTTTTTAAGAAGCGGTTTTATCACTGCTACTTTGAATGATTGTGGAACATAGCCTGATAATAAAGACATATTCATAATATTTAATAAAGAAGTGCTAATTAATGGAAAAACTTCCTTCAACAGCTTAGTTGGAATTGGGTCTAACATGCACGTTGATGGTTTAGAAGAGAGAATCATTGAATGTAATTGTTCAAGGTTAATGGCTGAAAAGCATTCTAGTTTAGTATCTAGTGTAATATTAGAACTTACGATTCCGGGAGCTGTTGATAACACTATACTGGTCGAAGGCAAGAGGTCATTCATTTTGTTTCTAAGAGTAACAATTTTATCGTTAAAAAAGCACATAAAATCATTACTACTGAGTGCTAAGGGAATAGAAGGCTCAATCGAGCTGTGGCTCTCTGTCAGCCTGGCTACAGTGCTGAAAAGAAATCTTGCATTATTCTTATTCTCATCTATTAATGAAGAGTAGTAGGCTGCTCTCGCTTTACGCAGTGCTTTCTTATATTCATTGAGAGTAATATGCCAAATTAAACGAGATTCTTCAAGTTTAGTGGAACGCCATATCCTTTCAAGTTGTCTAGACTTTTGCTTTATTTTGCGGGTTTCGGCATTATGCCATGGAGCTAATCTATGTTTTATTTTCTTCTTTTTCAAAGGAGCAACAGAGTCTAATTGTATTCGCAGCGCATCTATAGCACTATCAACAACATGATCAATTTGGGGTGGTGTACATTTTGTATAAGTTTCCTCCCCTACATGCAGACATGCTATCGAGTTAAGTATTGGTCGAATCTCTTCCTTAAATGTGGCTATAGCACTAACAGATAGGTTTCTGCTGCAAGAGCTTTTGACTAATGCTTTGTAGTCTAGTAACAGTACTTCAAAAGTTACTAAGAAATGGTCGGATAAAGCAGGATTATGCGGTTCAACTAATAGTTGCTCAATTTCAATACCATAAGTCAGAACAAGGTCGAGAGTGTGATTATAACAGTGGGTTGGTTTATTTACACTCTGACAGAAACCAACAGAATCTAATATAGAGTTAAATGCAACAGTAAGGCTATTTTTTATCATCGTCAACATGAATATTAAAGTCACCTACGATAATTACTTTGTCTGTTTTAAGAACCAAAGTTGATAAAAACTCAGAGAATTCTGATAAGAATTCTGAATAAGGACCTGGTGCACGATACACTGTAACAAATAAGATTGGCTGCAAAGTTTTCCAGGTCGGATGCGTAAGACTAAAAACGAGGCTTTCAAAAGAGGTATAATTACATTTTGGTTTAGTATTGATAAGTAAACTTCACACTCTTCAAGAACTTGGAGTTTCAGGCTCTGCACTTTCCCTCCTCACCTCATACCTCAAAGACCGCACCTACAGGGTTACTTGGAGAGGGTCCGAGTCTGACCCTTGTCAATTAACTAAAGGGGTCCCTCAGGGCTCTGTTCTTGGTCCCCTCCTCTTCTCCTTGTACACAAACTCGCTCGGATCTGTCATTAGCCCGCATGGTTTGTCATACCACTGCTACGCTGACGGCACCCAATTAATTCTGTCCTTTCCCCGCTCAGAGACCCAAGTCGTCGCACGCATCTCTGCTTGTCTAGCTCACATCTCAGTGGATGTCTGCTCATCACCTCAAGCTCAACCTTGACAAGACTGAACTGCTTTTCCTTCCGGGAAAAGATTGTCCCACTCTTGACCTGACTATCAACATCGGCACCTCTGTTGTTTCCCCGACTCAGACTGCAAGCAATCTGGGTGTGACCCTAGATAACAACCTGTCCTTCACTGCAAACATCGCTGCTACAACCCGCTGCTGCAGATACACGCTTTTCAACATCAGGAGGATACGTCCCCAGCTGACCCAAAAAGCCACGCAGGTTCTGGTCCAGGCTCTCATCAGCTCACGCCTAAACTACTGCAACTCCCTCCTGGCTGGTCTACCTGCATGTGCCATCCGACCTCTGCAGCTCATCCAGAATGCAGTGGCTCGTCTGGTCTTCAACCTTCCTAAATTCTTCCACACCACGCCGCTCCCTCCACTGGCTTCCGGTAACTGCTAGAATCCACTTCAAGACAATGGTACTTGCGTACCATGCTGCGAATGGATCTGGCCCTTCCTACATCCAGGACATGGTTAAACTGTACACCCCAGCATGTGCACTCCGCTCTGCATCAACCAAACGGCTCGCTGCACCCTCGCTGCGAAGGGGACCCAAGTTCCCATCAGCAAAAACACGTGGGTTTGCTATCCTGGCTCCAAAATGGTGGAATGAGCTCCCCATTGACATCAGGACAGCAGATAGCTTACACACCTTCCGGCGCAGACTGAAAACTCATCTCTTTCGACTCCACTTCGAGCAATAGAACTATTAACAAAGCACTTATATACTAATAAAGGGCTGGCTTATCTAGAGCCAGTTGAGTAGCACTTGAAATGTTTTTGCTCTATGAAACCTGATGTACTTATATGATTCTGTTTTCTTCAAGTTTGTATTTTGTTGGTCGAACGCACTTTTTGTAAGTCGCTTTGGATAAAAGCGTCAGCTAAATGCAATGTAATGTAATGTAGTTGTTTTGTGTCTATGCTGTCGTTTGATTGAACTTCCAACTGAAAAGTTTTTCTCCAAACAGCATTCTGTATTGGGTACAAACCAGTCCAATATCTATCCTCATACAACACTGGCACGGGCACAATAGTTGTCAAATCAGGACAATTTCTATTCATCACAAAGTGTATTTTCTCCAACAAAAACACAATTCAGCACCTCCAGGTTCAGTTGGCACTGCGGTTCACAGGGCCATTCATTACCCTCTCTCATTCATAGTTCCCCCTTGAACCAAAGGAAATGATTAAAAAGCCTGCCGATTGGTTGGAGACTTTCCGAATCTGCAGTCGGCCTAGACTTCAATCCCTCTCTAATTGAAAAGTTATAATGAGGTTCAGCCGAGCTCAACCAGAGCGCTCCAGCTTGACTCTGAATCCACGCCGGGCTCGTCCCAATGAACAAAGCGACGACGCGGACGTTTACATTTTCTCACAAACAACCCCTGTGGAAGCAAATCTTCACTAGAGGCTTTTATTCTCATTTTTTATCAAGTTTAAAATTCAATGACATTAAAGCAGGATTTAATGCAAATTGAATGCGCAAAGGCGGTTTGTATTTACCATTTTGCTGTGTGTGTAATTAGTTGCAGTCCATTCGGAGTCACAGAGGAAAAACAATACATACATATTGCATTAGGAGGCAGACGGCGTAGGGAGGAGTATCATTAATCAAAGGTCCATAAACAAAGCTCATAATGTTAATCCAGCGCTTATTTTCAAAGCGGTGGCTAGTTGTAATGAGCCATTTATTTCTACAAAGTATTTCTTCAAAGTGGGGATGGATACAAAGCCAGAAAGTGTTGAATTATCCATTGGCAGAGCCAGCATAGACCCTATCCTTTCTTTGCTTATTTCTCCCATCCAGGAACATGAAGCAGGAGTAGTGCCATCCCTGATGTATTGAGAGCAGTATGTCAGCGGCTGGCATGCTTTTATTTTCACCTCCAGCCCCAGCAAGGCTCTGTTAGTATTCCTCATACATCTCATCTCACTCCTTTCGCTCCTGGGTATATACTGTGCATGTGCATGTATGTTTTCTTATTGTAGAAGTGCTTCAGATGAAGACTGGCTGCTTTTCCTTCGGGTATCACAGCGACACAGGAGGCAGACAATCAATCGGCACTCGCCCGAATCGCCTCAAATTAATTTCCCAATGATTACCTGCAGGTATCCGCTGCTGTTGTTTTTCCTCCGCAGATCTATAATGCAAACACTCTGCAGCGGCTGCCTGTGTGTGTACGTGTGTGGGCTTCTGTTTTTGTTTGGTGATGTAAAAGCAACATTTGTTGAAAAATGAGCATCCCTGGGTGCTGAGGGAGGGAAAGCAAGAGAGAGGAACATGTAAAGGGAGTGTGTGTGTGTGTGTGTGTGTGTGTGTGGTGTGTGTGTGTGTGTGTGTGTGTGTGTGTGTGTGTGTGTGTGTGTGTGTGTGTGTGTGTGTGTGTGTGTGTGTGTGTGTGTGTGTGTGTGTGTGTGTGTGTGTGTGTGTGTGTGTGTGTGTGTGTGTACGCGCGCACAGAGGCTGAGATCATTTTTCTTGGACAAAGGAGGCTTAATAATAAAAAATAAAAAAAGTCTGCCAAAATGTTAAAGGCCTAACAAGAAGCACCAATCAATCTGGAGAAAAGGCTGCGAGTGAATCTGTCCCACTGATCAATACTCAAAGGATCCTCTTCTGTGTGCACCATCGTCACATAAACTCTATGGCAGCGCTCATTACTGTGCACTCAGCTCAGATGTATAGTTAACATATTATTGCATGCCTCAGTGCCCCTTAGCTTATTGTGTTTTTTTTATAAAACCAAAGAGACATATCCTAAACGCAGGCAAAATGGCTTCATTAGGTTCTCTTGTACATCTGCTAAATCACAGGAAGTCATTGCTCATCTCTGTGTTGTTTCATAACCAACCGTCTCCAATATCCTGCTGGCATACTGCCGGAGAGGATGAAGAAGAAGTAAAAGAGCACACGGAAGCAGCGCATTTAAACTATTATAAGTCCAAATGAATCTATTACCATAATTCTCACAGCTATAGAGTTTTTTCGCATGTCTGTGCTCGGGGGCGACGCTCGGAGCGTTTCCTACCCATCTCCATTACCCTGAGCTTGTCAGGAGGCAAACGGAGCAGAACAAGGAAGGAAGTACAGCGGTCATAATGAGACAGACGATAACAAAGCAGAGGATGGAGAGATGGCAGTGACGGAGTGAGATGGTGCTAAGATCTAAATAGCCTGATGGCCTGAAATGAAGCGCCATCATTTCTCACCAGCTCAGCCTTGGACTTGTGAATTGAGGGTTTTTCATAATTTCAAGATGCCGTTGTCCAGAGTGAAGCGATATTGAGCACTGCCCTCTACATCATTTAGAGAAAACTATGAATTAAACATGGCCACTTACCAGTGGAGAAAACATTTCTGATTCTTATTTGAAGGTTTTATTTGATTAACATAGCGACCAAAAGCACCGAGGATTTTAAAGTGATGATAACTAGGAGGTGGAATAAACCTCACTGTTGCTAATTCTCTTCCGACTGTTATTGCCTTTGGCTATTGAAACTCTGGTGTGAAATTATTCATTTACATCACCGAAATAAAATGAATCCATTCCTGAGCTTCCAGCATTCCTGTTCTCTCATTTCTCTTCTGGGTTCCTCTGTGTGTTGCCACTAACCCTTCCTTCAGTGTGCTGGCCTGCAGCTCCAGCAGGTGTATCCACAGTCCGTCACAGTTCACTTATCCTCAGCCCCCCCACCTGCTGCCTGTCTACACCTTCAAGACTGCAAACAGGAAGCTGCACTTTCCTCCAACATGAGAGGTCAGAGAGCAAAAATGCTGCTCCCTTTCCTTCTTATGAGAGTGGCCCAATTCCAGTGTCCACTCTTGGCGCTAAGAACTCAAAGCACTCACAGAACTCAAATGATATCACATGTACAGTCAGCAGAAGAGCCTCAGTGAAGGAGGGAACAAGGGCTTCCAATGCTAAACGTGGAAGGACACAGTGTTTGGTTTGAAATAATGTGTGGGAGGCATTTCTGTGGCCACATGTTCATGCCTTTATCTAATAGGAAGTTCATACCATTTGTTTATACGTTTAGTTTTCCAGTGGCATTGTTTTCATCATTTTAACATTCTGAATTCTGCGCTTTGTATTTCAGAAAGGACATCCAGGGCTCCAGGTTGACCACATACCACTTAAGCAACTCAAGAAACAGCAGCACAAAGAGCTTCTCCAAAACAAAACCGATGTATTCAGCCAAGCAGGTGAACCTGGCAAACTTTGGCCCCAGTAAAACGTAAGACATTCTGCAATGAACTACAGCAGCCTATTAAAGTTGTTTGATAAACAGTATTTGTTGACGTGATTGGTTTCTATAGATGTGTGGAGTAGTGTTATAGCCTACTATTCAGTGTCTGGGCATCTGACAAGGATTAAAGGTCAAGACCTAAGCCAAATGTGTTGTACGACCACATCAGTGTTTATAGCTTCTCCAAGGTGGATTGGAAAGCATACGTAAGTAAATCCCCAATCCAACAATGAATATTTCAAGCTCAAAATCTCTGTATTTTTGGGATTAGAGTCTTCTTCTTTTTTTAAAGTTAACACCCTTGTGTTAAACCTAGATTTGACATTAGAATTCCCATCCTGCTGCCATAAAAAGCTCCAGACAGCTGCCATTTGTCTACAGTGCCTGAAAGTCAAGTTGATGCAGTCCGGATCAACACTCAAACTTTAAGCAATACAATATTGATGGTTGGGCCTTAATAATAAATACAACAGAAGGAGACACTGTCTCACTGCTTGACATCAACTTAGATGAAGAAGATGAACTTTGTCTTCTATGAAGACAGAGTACAAAAGTAAAAATGTTATCAATTAACCATCAGTAACCATTATTAATATCCTCTTACAGCTCCAAAAATAGTCCTCATCTAATATTACAAGATTATTTAAAGATGTTCCCAGTTTTCAGTCTGTTCCCGGATTCCCTTTTTCCTTTCTAATCATCTGCTCGACAGCAGGAGAACTGCTGTATCCCGCACAGTGTGTCTTGTACAAAAGCAAGCGTACAGTATCAGCACCCTAAAATGGAGCACAATGGCGTCCCAAGATAAAAGCTCCCAAAATTGGCATCCATAGATGAGGAACAAGAGTGTGTGTTTCCCGCCTGACTGTCTCAGCCTCCCTCTGCTGCTCTGACAGCTGTGTCTGTTTCACAGGCCTCATTATGAGAGTCTCTGTCTCAGCTCTTTCCCACCACCTCGCCCTCTCTTCCCCCTCTTTATCCCGAGACTGAGCCTGATCTCTGACTGCCACAACTTCTTCTCTGCAGGTCCATCTTCCGCCCTGATTGTCAGGTAATTACCAGCCAGGTGACAGCAGCCTATTCAGAGAGTTGAGAGGTCATCAGGGTGGGTTTATTTTGGTTTTGCAGTTTTGCTGAAGTTCTCAGAGCTGGATTCTCCGTGTGAATCAGTGCCGGGCGGTTCCTTCTGCCTTTATGTGTGGGGCATTGTTTGTGATGCTCCCATCCACATCCTTTGGGCCATCTTTGATCCTGTGACTGAAAGGCGGGCAGAGAATAGGGGCTTTCCCCCCCGTCTTAACCACTGTTATTACAGTGGGACAGGCGAGTAATTGCACCGATTCAAGTGCGTGTGACGTTATGTCGAAAAACGCTGTGAACTAAGTGGAAAAATAAAAACTAAAAGCAGCGTGAGAGGGAAAGATGAAACAAAGCCTCACAAAGTGTGTGAACAATCAAATTGTGGATTAAAGTGTCAGTTTAAAGGCACAAGGAAATGGTATGTTAATTATGTCTTTCTTATTGGAAAGTGTAGGGAGGGACCATTTGAATGAAAGCTGGTTGGACCAAATCAAACAAAGAGACTTGGAAGAAGAGCCTGTTGTATTTGTTGGTATGCCTCATGCTGCCTACAGTGATGCATTTCTTATTGGAGCAAGAGGTGCAGGAACATCCCTATCAATTGGAGAAGTTGTTTTTTTGTACAACAAAGTAGTAGTTTAAGGAAATCTTCAGAGATCTTACATTTTTTTGGATTGTTGAAATCTTTGATGTAAGCCTTTACAGCTATGGATCTATTGTTTGGCCACTTCAGGGCCAGCAGAACAGACTGTTAACAGAAGTGTGTCCTTCAACAATATATAATGTTATTCTGTGGAACCTGTAAGCAAACATTGGGCCTCATGCAGGAAGTGATGTAAGGACAAATGTTCTCTTATTCGGACTGTAGCCCCGAATGGTTCCTATTTATAGATTATAGTTATACTTACTAACAAGTACTTATGGGTTTCTGGGTACATTTTCTTTACCAATGTTTTTTTTTATTTTTGCTATCCCTTCATTAAAAGGAAATGTCATATGTGGTCCAGAGCTATACATAAATACAGTATCTTGTTTTCATACTATTTTACTCAGAGGCGAAACTGAAGGGAGTTTGATATGAAAAGTAACAGTAAAAAAATATGTAAAACAACAAACAAGCTTAATCTCAAACCCTCCGTTTGATAAATAAAGTTGAGTTGAATGAAACTTCAATAATAAATGCCTGAATGTGACGGGTTTAACATCCTGGCTCTCCTCAGCTCACTTCCTGGCCTTTTGTCTTGCGAAGGGCTTTGAATTGATCACTGTGTGATGTGCTCAGGCTTCTGCTGGCCGTTACCCCTCATTAATCTTATTCACAGAATTAACACATTAGAACAGCATCCTGCAGCTACCTTTGTTGTTCAAAGACCCATTAGCCGCTCACTTAGCATTAGCTTCTCAGCGGTCTCAGTGACACCGGTGCTAACTTTGAAAAGGAAAACTAGACAGAGACGTAATGTGTTCTGAAGTTAATCATGAGACCAGCTACTTGGGATTTTCAGCCAGTTAACCTCAAAATAAGAATGGTTTCAGATCTTCAACTTGGACAAGCTTAAAGAAAAGAAGAGTTTGATAAGGTATGGGATCGGTGTTGGAAAATAAGAGAGGCCTGAAGGTATGGGATGAATGATAATGACAATAATAATCCTGTAATGGTGTTAGCTGTTTACTTATTTGATTTAAACTTGTTTTCTTCTAATGCTTTCTTGGTTTGTGCTCTTGTTTTCTTAGATTAGTATTGATTTTAACTGTAGCTTTCTCGCCCGTTTATGTGTATGAAATGAACTTTTCCTTTTTAATTATATGTTCTACAAGGCCACTTTAAGTTGTAGACTGTTTTCAACAGACCCTGAAGTAAAAAAGAATTCTTCAGTTCACTTATTTGTAACCTTTCATACTTTATACGTAGCTTTGGTTAGGATGTTCAAGCAGATCAAATACTAAGGAAGTTAAATCATCCATCCGAGTGAAGCCACTGCTTCTGAGTGACGCCCTTGAGATATTTTCAGCACAACATGAACAAGTTGTGTCTCTTCTTTCTACTCAGCATAGTGTTATTGCACACTTGGACCTTGGTTACATAAGACTCAGCAGCCTTTATTTAGCAGAAGAAGGCTCTCATTTGAGGTGCAGCATGAATGATGCTGTGCTCTGAATGACGCACGTAGACACAAAAGCCATGGAAAGGTTTCCCACCACGGCCACCACTTTGGGCATAAACAGTCACCACCATGCTGGCAACACGGCTGAGTCACAGACCGGACCACAAATGCATGACGTGTGCACCTCTCCCTAAAATCTGAGGCTCCAATCTCCTCCAAAGATGCAAGTAGATGGGAAGGAAGCTCATATTTTAGAGGGTGCATAATTCAGGATTCAGGCAGTCAAGCATGAACGCAGAGCTCAGAGAAGCTGTAGAGAATATAACTCTAGTTAAACATTGATGCTCCTCACAAAGCTAAACAGTCTTGCAGACACACTGGAGGGTGTGGTGGGATCGAGGCATCCACTTCCACAGACCAACACCACAGAACATTCTGGAAACTGCTGACTGTTTGTCCTCCGTGGCAACCACACCGCCGTGCACAACCATCATTTACCAACAAGACGGTGCCTTTTTGCACCAGCTAACCCTAATACTTACTCCCACATATGCTGACAGCGCTATCATCATCTCAAAATTACAGTACTCTTCCTGCACTACACTCCATTTGTAAAAGCAACACCAGCCTCTCCCTTTTTATCGCCCTGTGATACATCTGTCCGTATGGGCGTCGGTGAGAGATAGGAGGACGTGGTCTTCATCAGAAAGCACCCTGCGCCCTGATTGATATGCACCAACTGTCCTCATGCAAGCTACTACTACTGCTGCAGGCACAGAGCTACACAGAGACACAGATGAAAGCCCAGAGCTCACTCTATGATCCAGCTTCTCTGTTGAGCTGTGAGGAAACACAACAGAGCCGCACTGTAAGCCACACAGACGTACGGATGTGAAATTGTTAATCTCATGTAAACCAGCCTAATTGATACTTCGCTGCTGCTCAGTCCATTCTGGTTTGGACTTTTTCTTGTGATTAAATCTAAAAAGGTTGAAAAGATTGTCTCTGGGTGTGATTGCATTTGACTGGAGACTGTGATCTGCGACGACAGAATAAGAGTTTATCCCTCGTAATGAAAGGAGTGTTTGCACGCAGGCTTTTATTTGCTATCTATTTGCTCAAAGGTCACTGCGTTCCTGATGAGTGTGGCCACATAATGGAGACATATGCCACCGAGAGCAGACGTCACATGGGCTTCTCAAGATAAATGAATGGGTTTCAACACACACATAAACTGTTGCTGCCATATTAAAGACAGCCTCTTGCTGCTGCACCTACTGTATGGCAGCCCCAACCATGACTTAGCTCATTACATGGAGACAGAAGAGAGCTTGACAGTTTACATAAACTGCCCTGTAGGCATAATCAACAACACCAAAACATCTCCTTAATTAAAAATCATTAAGGTGATGCATTCGCTATTAACAGCACCAATTAATTACATACAGAGCTAATGTCATAAATAATGAGAGCAGGGTGGGTGGATGAAAGGATAGATGATATGCTCTCAGTGCAGCGTAAGAGGGAACGAACAGATGGATGCTTCGTTCGCTCGTTTTGCTGCGTCAGTTCATGTTCGGTCTCCCGCCCAGACCACTAAACTACACTAATGGGGTTCGGGTGTCAGCGGTCCGGCGCTTGATGGCGACAACTTTGTTTAGTGGAACAAATGAATCTGTCTGAACTGCTGCTTGAGCCATCTGCTGACAGGAGCCCACTTCCACTGACGGCCGCAGCAAAGACACGAGGCCCCGCTATGAGGACCTGCATAGCTAATTTCATTAAGTGTGCAAGGGACCACAAGTGTCCGCTCACATACTTTGGCATCTGCATGTTGTTGTTGTTGATGGAAGGAAGCGTTTCTGGGTAGCGGCAGCAGATGGTCAAAGCTAAGCCTCCATTTGGGTTTCCCATGTGTGACAATTACGTTCCAGTCACAGAGCTAACCATCCATTCTTCCAGAAAATAAACTGGGTCGTCTTAGAAGTACCATAAACACAATTTGACAAAATATTTGAACCATCTAGATCGAAAAATTATATTTGCTGCAAAACATTTTTTTTCAGTGATTAAATTGATTGTCTTGACTTATACTTTAGATATTTCAAGAGGCCCTGTTGCGCTTTTTGGGGGTGTTCCCTTTCCTGTAGTGTGTTCTATACTGTAGCTTTTTGTGCATGTAAATGGTCTGAAAAGGCTAAAATCCCAAAGTTCCCTCCAGAGGGAGTTTCTCTCCCACACACTCCATCTCTAAGCCGTTGACCAATCACAACAGAGCCGGGCAGCTAACCAATCAGAGCAGACTGGGCTCTGGTTTGAGACAGAGGGTGAAAAGAGGTGCTGCAGCAGACCTTTTAAGCATTACAGCAGTTTAACATGTAACAGTAGAAGAACAAAACACAAATATAACCTTAAAATGAGCACAATAGGGCCCCTTTAAGTTCCCTCGATGGAGGAACTCTCATCACTTTAATGATACCCTGGTGGATGTATTGCCATTCGTTTTTTTCACAGACATGTGCACTTCACTGAACATTTTTTCTAAATATTTAAGTTTCCCTCTTTTGCCACTATGATATTGCCTTTTGCTTTTTTGTAATATCTCGACAAGTGTTGGCTGAATTGATGTGTTTTGTAAAAACATTCACATCAACCTCAGAATGAATTCTAATAACTTTGATCCTCCTCATCTGATATTTTAGCGATTAGTGTCAAAAATCCCAACACCATCACAAGACCTAAGCGCTACTTTGTTTTACTGCTTAACAATACAGCTAGCATAACTGTCTTGTTTAGACCTTCACAAAATGTGTCACCTAATAAGAGCAAGGTGGAAATGACATGTCTCTGCTCAATTTGTGTGCGGAGAAACAAATGTAATATTATTTATTACAAGTTGTAACATCATTTTAATACAAAATATCTGTTTATACTATTTTTTTCATATACATATTCTGTCAAAAAAAAAGAGTAAGGCTAGTTTGATTAGTTAACCAAATCTTCAATTTTGGGAAAGTGTTAAAAACGTACATTTGTTTTAATGCAAACGATTAGAGGAGTCTTTGGAGATTCTAGGAAATACCGCAGTATACATGTTGTTAAACAACTTTCTGGGGTTTTCAAAGATTCCATGATTATTTTTATGTTGTGTAAACAGATGCTTAGCTCTGCAACGTGGATGTTTTGGCAACACATGAGAGCAAAAACTAGGGATAGTCAAAGCTGCACATTCATCATCAGAGAGAGTGAGCAACAGCCGTGTCTAAATACAGACATGCCTCCGTTTTTTAATGAGCAAATCTGCCAGTTCTTCCTTTTCTTACACAGAAGATACAACTCCCCTTCCTGTATTGAGCATCACAATAAAAAAAAACACTTTTTCATATCTTTGACTATATCTTGAAAAACATGTCTCCAAAGGCTCACTTACAATTTAAAAGTGATTATTGTGATTTACTGCGAAAACATTTCATAACAAATGCAGTTATTCCCTCTCTGATTGAATTGTGAACTATTTCCAGATCCACTGCCAGATCTAATATTGTTAAAGTAATCGTACCCGTTTTTTTCAAAGTATAGTTTCTGCAGTTCGAAACGTCTTGCTCAGTAAGTACTTTGTCACGACAGCCATTCAATTGACACTTTCTAACTGAGCGAGTGGGAAAAATACTACTTATAGATTTAGAAAGCATTAGTACCACATTAACTAATGAGCCACAACTAGACTTCCATCTTTGGCAGTTTCTAAATCTCTATTAAAGGGAAATTCAGTGACTCAGATTTATGTAAACCACCAAATCACATGGAATTCTATTCTTTTGAATTCTGATTTCATATGCAACCTCACTTCTGCAGTGGTCTTCACAGGAATAAACGGGGTCCTGCCTCCAACGCTGTTTCCAGTTCCCTTTAAACAGGATCCACACACACCTCCATACAGAAGTAGCAGCCATTGCTCCACTAAACAACAGCCGAAACAACAGCAAAACAAAACAATGGATAATTGAAATCGATAGGAATTGAGCAAAGCAAAACAAATACCACATTTGTTTACTTCTATCAACAGATATATCCCACTTTTTTTCCTCTCATCCTAACCTCAAAACTGTTACCTCCCCACTCACTCAGCCTTTTATCCCATGATCCACCAGTGGAAGTCGCAGGCTATAGCTTGCCCGCCACAAACCACATCCGCCTACAAAACAAAGCCACAATAAACCGAAGTCTATCTGCAGCGCCGGCTTCAGCAGGGAACAGGGCTGCATGTAAATATACTTTTGTTAGGAAGAATGAGGTATGAGTTAGTGGTTTGGTACAATACACAGCTGGAAAAGGCACTTAAAGAACTTTTGATATGTTTTAAATCAGCCACGGGCCTTTATCACAGCAGACATTTTCACTTTTCGCTGTGCATGTGATCCTTTACATCACAATGGCTCTGTTTAGTTAAAGTGCCAAATAAGATGTGACACTGTGACAGTGACCCAGCATGCAACATACCAGGAAGTCATCTACAGTATGACTGTTTTTCAAATATACTTAACATATACATTATTCCAGCATCTGTTTCTCTATATGTCTTTCTTAAATTATATTTCCAAAGATCGGGTTTTGGTGCAGCTTTGCCAGCCCTTGTAGTATTTACATGCAACATTTAGAGCAACAGATTTTACTAAACAATTACTCATTAAGGATAGAGTTTCCAAATCCAGAACACAAACTAGTACTTTTGTTACTTTATGTTTAGAGTCGACAGCCATGCTAGCAGCTATGTGAAGCTGTGCTGATCCAAGTGCTATTGAGCTGAGCTAACTTGTTGATTGGATGAGCCACAGTTCGAAACAAAGATATTTGGAAAAGAATACAATCATTTCCTAGATTATCAAAAAACCATGGGTACAAAAGTCACAATTTATCTTTAAAGAGGACTTGACTGTATATACCCAGTTTCATTTTTTAAACCCATCCTATAGTTGTTGAGATATTTCACTCAAATATCATCTTCAGTGGAACAAAACACAATCACCAAATATATTATAATTGATCATCAGAGAACATTGAATGTTTTAATCAAATTTCAGTGCAGTCTTTACATAGCCACAAACAGCTGTTGAGATATTTTTGACTTGAAGTGGTGGACCGACAAATACCCCTCGAGGCTCTCTATCATGGTTACTCAGAGGCTGAACTAAACTACCACATGTTGTGCTGCAGCTGCACATGTTCAACACTGTTCATGTTCAGTGTGACAACTCAGGACATTTCTGTCAATGTCAAGAATAGGAAGGATTGCTAAGAAAATATTTGGACTTTTTTAGACCTTTTTTCAGGTATTTGATTTACTGGAATAGGCAAGAAAATAATCTTTCATCCAGTTATTGGATCTAAACATAGTCCATTGTTTTGTAAAGCTTATTTCAGTAAGAAATGATGTATCCCTATAACAATACAACATTAAATATACTATGATAGAGGACTTCACTCCCTCCTAAACTGAATTTAAAGCTTTACTTCTTTTGCCAAAAAAGTTTGAGTTGCTTTTCTGGAATCTAATCATAATTTCCTTTTTATTTTCGGTAAAGTAAGTGATTCGCGGATCAAAGGATGCAGCCTGGTTTCCCGTCTGAGGCGACGTACAGTATTCATCAGGATATTGGCATCGTGTATATGAAACACTGACAAACTTGTTTGCCAAAACGAGACAGTGAAATCAGCTTTTTCAGAACAGCGAGCATGTGCCACACATTCAGTGTCCGCGCAGGCCTCAAGCCTCTTACATCAGAAAAGCCTGTTAAATCCACGCTTTGCAGGGATTGCACCATAACAGTGCACCTCTTATCCCTGCTAAACAGGGACACATGTTTAATCACTGAAGCACACATGCACTGTATGTGTCATATTAAGGTAGAGAACCAGCTATCAGGTTTTAATTCAAAGATAAACACAGCAGGGGTTTAACAAGAGGCTTAATTTCACTAACAGATGAATGTACACCTGCTCCTTCAAGATGTTGGGGGATGGATTAGTCTTTGATTAGATTCTATAGCTGATGGGGTAAATCGAAGAGAGTCATTACAACAAGCTGCTTGAACTACAAACCTCTCCAGCTCCACAAGGGCTCAGCATTAAAGTCTCAGCACTCTGCGACACGAGGATAACATGTCAGGTGCAGCTCGTCTGCCACATCTTTCTCCTTTTGTCCAACAAGTCCAATCAATCAGCCGTTAACTTTGTTAGTGAGGCAAATATTCTAACACCGTTCTACTCAAACAGATATTCATTTGTGCAACACACAGTGGGAATATAGATATTTATGGGTTTCAAATGAGCACAATTTGCACATCTTAAAACTTCACACTTTACCTCCTGCATTCAAATAAAGACATACAAAGTCTATCTTGTATTTATATTTAGGTTTAGTAATTTGGTATTATACTGTATAGTGTATTCTGACTTGTTTCTTTTTTTTTTCTCAATTTATGTATTCTATCTATCCATCCATCTTTCACTCTGCAGATCACTTGTTAAACACTAAGGACATGGCCATGATCCCACACCCTTAGTATTTTTTTTTTTTAAATAACGAAAGTTACAATTACAATTATTTCTCCCACACTGCACCATTTAACACTTTCTAAAATGATAGTTATTGCCAATCCTTCCACTTTAATACTGCAGCCATTAGATAACAAGTGGTACTTTACTAGAAGTGCTTGTACTTTTAGCAAAGTGATTCTTTGAGTGGTTTCTTCCTCCAGTTGTTGAATTTCAATGACTTTAAACATGATGTATACTACCAGGCACTTGAAGGAGGTTAAACACTTCATATTTATATCATGACAAACCACAATTATTTGTTATGTCCCTAATAGAGGAATCTGTCACTCAAAAGCGCATTTGTTCGGGAGTTTATCAATGGAAATTCACATGCATGCAGAATGGGCTTGTACTTATAAAGCACCTTTTTAGACTTCTGACAACTTATAGCACTTTGACTCATTCACACACACTGTAACGGAGGTGATCTTTGCGGCCATAGATCTCGGCTTCCGTTACGAATTGTGTAGCTTGTGGAGAAATGTATGTAGTGTGTGCATCTGTCTGTGTTTTAGTTTGTCTGTCTCCGTTTGCTGGTTTTATGTTGAAAAGTGTTCCCCTTCCCCCATGTCTGTTGCTGTTGATTGTGTGCACCTGGTGCCCTGTGTTGTCTCTTCCCCCCCACCTGTGTCTAATTGCTGATTAGTGTGTGTGTGTGTATTTAGGCTCTGTTGCCCTGTCTGTTAGGGGGCTGGTAGTGTGTGTGAGACCCTTGTGGTGGCTGGTGACTGTGTTCACGTGGGCAGCAGATTGAGGCTGTGTCATATGTTTATGATTTAATAAATGCCAACACCGGGTTATATTTGTGGACGTTCTGCCTCTGCCTCCTTGCTTGGTCGGGCCGCTCAATTGTCGGCATCACACACACATTCACACACTGATGGCAGGACTGCCATAAGAGTTGCCAAGCTGCTATATTATATATAATAATAATGCTTATTCACAAACACTCACTCACTTTGGGTTCAGTATGGACACTTTGACATGTAGACTGGAGGAGCTGAGATTCAAACTGATGATTAGTGAAAGACCAACTTTACCTCCTGGGACACAGCCATCCAAATTCAATTGGTTAAGTGTGAAAGTGATGAGATGTGTAACATTTCTAGTCTTAATTGCAAAAACAATAACCTGCAATTAAAAAAAGAATTCAGGTGTTTCGTATACTGTTATACATTTACATTTTTACATTTAATAATCAATGTATTGATTTTGTTTGTACCCAAGTCATTTACTTTGTTTAAATGGTAACGAAGTCAGATAGCAGTCAGCTAAAAGCAGTGTTGTGCTAGTTACTGGAAACCAGTAACTAGTTACCATTACTAGTTACTTCATTTCAAAAGTAACTCAGTTACTTTACTGATTACTTACACCAAAAAGTAATGCGTTACTGTGAAAAGTAACTTTTTAGTTAGGCCTACTTAAAAAAAGGCTGCTCCAATTAATGCCCTTATAGCCTTCATTTCAGTACTGTTATTGCATTGGAGAATAATACAATCTGTTGATCAACTTGACATGCATTATATGCAATCTGGATTGCATCGATATTAGCTGGCTTTCCATTTTTGTATACTCTTTCTCCAGGTAGTTGGAAAAAGTTTTCCGTCCCATATCCCGTGTGCCGCCCGGACATGGTATTGTAACGGACTGGTTATAATGTTGATGTTTGATGTGTTTGTTGTTCAGAGTTTGTTTGCATTTTACAGAGTGTCAGTGAACGTGCCACTGTTTTGATGGACGGTTCTTGTGACCTGTAGCTGTGGGTTTGGGTGGGAGAGTGTTGTCTGGTTGGTTGGGGCTGGAAGAGGGAGGTTCCTGGGGAGAGGGACGCGGGAAGCTAGGAGAAAGCTAGCGGGAGACATGACGTGACGGAGTGTGAGAATACGACAGGGTTAGTAGATTTGTTTGGTGTGGTTATGGCCAACAGTAACCTGTGATCTGTGCAATAAACTCCCGGATAAAGGACAAACTAAGCCTCCCTGTGTTCCTGTAGCGAGACGCTACATTTGGTGTCAGAAGTAAAAGTTCAACTCGGATTAAGGGCAGCTAACTAGCGGCGTGCTACAGTTATTGCTGCCATACAGCCTGCAGTTTCCATCTCTGTGAGAACATGTCGCTGTGGGACTAGTCTAAAATTAAACGGGAGGAGGAAGCTGACGAGCGGCAACACTTCGGCGCTGCTGAGGGTCGGGGAACGGACAGCCACAGAGAGCGGGTGAGAGAAATGACCATGAGAATGGCCGCTGAGGCTGGCTTCGACCGCTCCGGCTACTCCCCCGATAGAGATGCCACACGCAGGAAAACAGAGACAAAGAGGGCATCAGAGGTCTGCATAACCGGGACAATACGGACCCCTGAGGTGTCCCGTCCCTCTTCAAATGAGGAAACGTTGCAGCGCATTAACCAAGCAGAAGTGTTACAACCAACAGAAGAGGCTGGCGGCCAGCCTGAGCGAATCATCAGGCTGGGCCGAACCTGGGTCGAGGACTGCTGGTATGCCCCAGTGACTATTGCGGGAACAGACTGTTTTGCGTTGGTCGACACAGGTTCTTCAGCTACCCTGGTGAAGCCTGAAACGGTGAGAAATAAAACAACTATTTGCCCCACCATAGGGAAATTACAGACAGTTACCGGGGAACGATCTCCAATGGTGGGAGAGACAATTGTGACAATGGGGGTGGGAAAGAAGTCTGTTCGCTGCCCAGTGTGGGTTGCAAACCTGGAAGATTGCATCCTGGGGCTGGATGTTCTTGGGACATTAGACTGTGTCATTGATACAAAGAGGGGTACACTCACTTTTCCAGATACAGTATACAGGTCGTTCAGATGTGTAGGCGGCCACCCCAGACAGGCTGTCGTGTGACCCACACCATTATAACACAGACAACCGAGACAGTGACCGACGCCGTTGCTTGTTGCGACCCCCAGATGACGGCACCTGCACAAACCCCCACCCTGCCGACCCTGGACCCTTGCCTTCACCCAGTCATTGCTGCAGAACCTGTCGCAGATGAGAGAGTTTTGGTAGTGACAGACATCTGGCAGAGAAACTCTGATGGACTAACTCCCAATGAGCAGAACCTGCTGCTGCAGCTCTTGCTGGAATTCAAAGACTGTTTTTCACTGTCTGAGGCCGATGTTGGCCGGACAGATCTCATCGAACACAACATCGACACTGGAGATGCACAGCCCATTAGAATGAGACCACGACGCCTCCCTCTGGCCAGACAAGCTGCAGCAGATAAAGCACTGGGGGAGATGCAACGGGCTGGACTCATCGAACCCTCCAACAGCCCCTGGGCCGCTCCAGTAGTCATGGTTCCCAAGAAAAAGAAGGAGGACTTTCGGTTCTGCGTAGACTTCAGACCGCTCAATAAATTGACCAAGAAGGACCTATACCCCCTTCCTCGCATCAATGAGACACTCGATACAGTGGCAGGGTCTTCCTGGTTCTCCTCCCTGGACCTGCACAGTGGATATTGGCAGGTCCCCCTTTCCCCTGAGGCCAGACAGAAAACAGCCTTCATCACCAACGGGGGTTTATGGCAGTTTAAAGTTCTCCCATTCGGCCTCTGTAATGCCCCTGCCACGTTTGAGAGGCTTGTGGACCAGGTGCTGGCAGACATCCCCCGCCATGAGTGTGTTGTTTACCTGGACGACATCCTCGTCCATGGTAAATCCTTCGAATCAGCTCTCGGGGCCCTCAAACGTGTGCTGGTGAGAGTGGTTGGAGCAGGACTGAAATTGCACCCCCAGAAGTGCTGTTTCGTGAAGCGTGAGGTGACTTTTCTCGGTCACAGGCTAACGGAGGGCGGTGTCGGCACCATGGGAGAGAAGGTACAGGCTGTGAAGGACTGGCCCACCCCCAGCTCTGTGCAGGACCTGAAGAGCTTCCTGGGCTTGTCCTCCTACTACAGGAGGTTTGTGAAAGGGTTCTCCTGCATAGCTGCGCCACTGTTCCGCCTGTTACAGAAAGGAGAGGTGTTTTCATGGACAGTGGAGTGTCAGGCAGCATTTGCTTTACTACAGGAAGCCCTAGTGGAGGCACCGATCCTCTTCCCCCCTGACACCACCCTTCCCTTCATCCTCGACACCGATGCCAGCAACAGTGGAGCAGGAGCCGTGCTGGCCCAGGTGACACCAGAAGGAGAGAGTAGTGGCTTACTATAGCAGAACATTTAACAAAGCTGAACGCCGCTACTGTGTCACCAGACGGGAACTGCATGCTGTGGTCAGCGCCATCCGGCACTTCAAGGGGGCCTCCACTTCACAGTCCGGACTGATCACTCTGCCTTACAGTGGCTCATGTCCTTCAAAGAACCAGAAGGCCAGCTGGCACGCTGGATTGAAGAGTTACAAGCATATGACTTCACCATAATTCACAGACCTGGCGTGCAGCACGGCAACGCTGATGCACTCTCCCGCCGCCCCTGCTACAGTGATGACTGCCGCTACTGCGTGAAGAGAGAGACACAGGAGAGGGAATGTCTACAGGCTGAGGTGATATGTGCAATGGTGGGACCAGTCGGGGCATCAACTGACCATGGACTTTTAGCTGTAGATGCTGCCGAATGGAGGAAGAATCAGGAGGGGGATGTCGACATCAGGCCAGTAACCGCTTGGGTGGCTGCACAACACAAACCCCGGTGGGAACAGGTCTCTGAGTTTTCTCGTGCCACTAAAGGGCTATGGTCAATGTTTGAAGCCCTGCGCCTGTGTGATGGAGTGCTGCAGAGGGGGTGGAAGGAACCGGCTGCAGAAGAGACAAGGTGGCATGTGGTGGTGCCGAGGACCCTGCGGGAGACGGTACTTCGGTCAGTGCATGGAACTCCAGGATCTGGTCACTTTGGGGTCTCTAAGACTCTCCGCCACCTGCGACAGAGATTCTACTGGGGCCAACACAGACGAGATGTGGAAGATTACTGTCGCCGCTGCGACAGCTGCACTGCACGTAAGGGCCCTACCGACAGATCTCATGCCCAGCTCAAGCAGTTTCCGGTAGGGTGCACAATGGAGAGGATCAGGATCGACGTTCTTGGGCTGTTTCCCCACACAGAAAAAGGGAACTGCTACATCCTCACAGCCATGGACTACTTCACTAAGTGGCCTGAGGCATACAGCCTACCAGATCAAGAGGCAGAGACTATTGTGGACGCTTTGGTGGAGGGAATGTTTAGCAGGTTCGGGGCGCCTGAAGTCATACACACAGACCAGGGCCGGAACTTTGAGTCCCGAGTGTTTAAGGCTATGTGCGAAAAACCAGGATCCCATAAGACCCGCACCACACCCCTTCACCCACAGAGCGATGGCCTCGTGGGAAAGGTTCAACCGCACACTGGCTCAACAGCTTGCCATAGTGACGGCAAAACAACAAAGAGACTGGGACGCCCATGTCCCCCTTGTGCTGATTCCACTTCCTGCTCCCCTGCTCATGTTAGGAAGGGAGATGCGCACGCCAGGCGAGATGATGATGGGCTTGCCCCCCGACGCTCATGTGGACCCCCAAGGGTTCGAATATGCCAGGAAACTCCAGGAACGGTTGCAGTCTGCTCACGACTTTGCCAGGCGCCAGCTACAGAGTGCAGGGGCGAGGCAGAAGAGGAACTACGACGTGCATGCTAGAGGACGGCATTTCAGTGCAAGCGACTTGGTCTGGGTGTATAACCCACAGAGGAAGAAGGGCAGATGCCCAAAGCTGGACAGCAACTGGGAAGGGCCCTGCAGGGTTCTGGAGAGACTGAGTGAGGTCGTCTACAGGGTCCAACTGCAGCGGAGAGGGAGAATAGTTGCTCTTCACCGGGACAGGTTGGCACCCTATCGGGGTACAGCGACACCACTAGGATCAGGTAGTGAGACACAGGGGGCTATGGACACTGTTCTTTCTTCTTCCCAACCCCTCTCTCACGACCCGGGGACCTTGCCTGGTTCCCCACAACCTGGACTTTTTTTCCCTTGCCCTACTCTGGGCCCCACGGTGGGCCTGTCTCCCCCTGCCGCAGACCAGGCACGGCCGCAGAGAGATCACAGACCCCCTAACCACCTGAGAGACTTTGTTTATTCCCTCGAGGACGAGGGACTTTGAGGAGGGGGGAAAGTGTAATGGACTGGTTATAATATTGATGTGTTTGTTGTTCAGAGTTTGTTTGCATTTTACAGAGTGTCAGTGAACGTGCCACTGTTTTGATGGACAGTTCTTGTGACCTGTAGCTGTGGGTTTGGGTGGGAGAGTGTTGTCTGGTTGGTTGGGGCTGGAAGAGGGAGGTTCCTGGGGAGAGGGACGCGGGAAGCTAGGAGAAAGCTAGCGGGAGACATGACGTGACGGAGTGTGAGAATACGACAGGGTTAGTGGATTTTTTTGGTGTGGTTATGACCAACAGTAACCTGTGATCTGTGCAATAAACTCCCGTATAAAGGACAAACTAAGCCTCCCTGTGTTCCTGTAGCGAGACGCTACATTTGGTGTCAGAAGTAAAAGTTCAACTCGGATTAACGGCAGCTAACTAGCGGGTGACTCCACTGTAGCAATAGCCAAATGTGCAATGGCTTTATCGACTTTTCCCTGGCTAGCAGTCCCTTGGTTAAAATCCAGCCGCTGTTGCTTAGGTGCAGGTGGAGTGGCGTCGGCTGAGTCTGGGTCTGTGCCGGTCTTAGTTACTAGCTTCGTCCCAGCGTGTTGTTTTTGCAGATGTTTTAAGAGATTTGAATGACTGGTTTGGGCAGTAGATAGGCTCTTTGACCCGCCAGGACACAACTTACATTTAATAGAAACTTTCTTTTCTTTGTGCTCGACAAAAGTGAAATAGTGAGAATATCTCCAGGTGGAGAAACTAGACTTGAGCTCCGCCGCCGCCATGATAGTCTTGTTAGTAAACAACACAAACACGCCCACAGCCGGTCTCCGCATGTGACACAGGAAGTATTTAAGTACATTTACTCAAGTACTGTACTTAAGTACAGTTCTCATCTCTGTTCGCCTGCGTTAGAGTACTAGTTACTGCCAAAAATAACGGCGTTACAGTCACGCGTTAATTTGTAACGCGTTACGGTAAGTCCACACAGCAGCTTTAGACGAATCTTCCGGTACGTCCACACAGCAGCTTTAGACAAAACTTCCACCGCTTCCAACGCTTCTCTGCTTATTGACTTTGAATGGGGATGACGCCACTTTGCCTCGCTTTTCGCCGAACTGCATTGTGAGGGAGCGAAGCGAAGATTTCCAGGATTCCAAAGTTGAGCAATGTTCAACTTTTGAAGCTGAGCTGGAAGCGTCAGCCAATCAAACACGTTTATGCAAATCTGACAGTAGAAGCGCTAGCCAATCAAACCGCGTGTAAGCAGGGAGAACCAGACCGCAGTTAATTTCCTCATATTCCAAACGAGAAATTACGGTAGCAAATCACCCGGTTCTTTACGACCAGAACTATTAATGGGATACAAACCGGAGGAACCAGTCATGGAGGGAGGTGGCAGAGACAGTGGGTGAAACTGGTAGGTTTTCGCCTGTTTGGGGAGTTTATATATATATATATATATATTGCTCGCATAAAATACCCGGGGTTTTTTGCTTTGTATGTCGGGGGCGGGAGATTCATGTGATTGGTTGTTGGTCGCATTGCTCGCAAAAAATCCCCAAGCTGTCAGACACGCCCAGCTCCAAGATTTTTGAGATTTGTGGACGTACCGTGTGTCCCAACACTGGCTAAAAGGCAGCAGTTAAAGGCTGTTGTATTGAAGGAGGGCTAAGCTAAATGACTGCTTGAATCCCACTTGTCCTGAGGTCAGCATTGTTTAAATGATGGCATATAAGGCTAGACACTGACAGTCCCTCCAGAAGACAAATGTTTGGGTCATCTCCTCATGTCGATCAAGGAAAGAGGTTTGATTCATCACACCTAGTCTGTAACTCTTGAGAGAACTAGCACCTCTCTATATTTTAAAAGAACTTCTAGAAAAACGTTGGCTTTGTGTGCAGAGAGTTAGATGAGAAGGTTAATCAGTCTCATGTCTGTGCATTTAAAGTGTGTCCCCCTGTTTTAGCATAAAGCAATGTAGCATTTAGCATAGGAAACAGCAAGTTTGTCTCTATAAAATCGCAATCCCTAAAAACTCGCCAATGAATTAAGTCTGAAATGTCCTACACAAAGAGAAATACAACAAGAATAATATTTGATTTATGGAAGTTATGATGTCAAGAACTGCTGGGCCAACATGCCAAATAATTATCATCACAGTGAGGTTGCCAGGTTTGCCTTAATCTTGCACGTACTAACACAGAAACCTGTGCCCTCTGACAGAATATGGCAGCCAACAGTGCAGAAATCACTCACATGCACTGGGAGGATTTCCATCAAGCATGTTACTTTCTCCTCAAGCCAACAAATTGCTGTATTTACCTTTCTTTTTATGAACAGGCGAATACAAATGAGCTATGTTCTAATTAGTGAGCTGAAGAGGTGTTGGTAGCCTGATTTTGAATTAGGGAAAGTGCCAATCCAACCGTTTTCCCCTGCATCAAATCATCTGCTAATTCAAGCAAACACTTGACACTTTGAATCGAGCTCCATAATTAACACACAGACAAGAGCGTGGCACCAATCTTCTCATTTAACTCTTGGAAAGAAATCAAATACGCATATTTCCAAAAATATGAAGTCAATCCCGTAAGACTCGATGCAACCACTACACGCTTCATCATTACTGAACTGACAAAAGTGTTAAATTAAGTAAATGCATGATTTTGTTTTCTTTTTAGGACAGAATCAAAACATTTGTATTTTAGTAGCTGAGGTTAATGTGTTTAACGCCATGATTCTGACAGATTTCCAGTTTCCTGCTAGTGTGTGAGCTGTTTTATCTTTAACACAAAGAAAATAAACATTAACTCATGACGAAGTTATTTCTAAATCTCTATCCTGCCCTGCCTTGTGAGAAATCCTACAGATTTTATAACTCAATCCATTAGCACTCAGTGTATTATGACAGCCAGCATACATTTCTCTATTAATGAAGACGAGAATGGATTTTTGCCTTGTGCTATACCACACTAATGCCTTCCTGTTGTGACTTTCTATTTTCCTTATTACTTCCTGCATCATTTAACACGATCCTCCCAGTAGCCAATGATGCCTTTCTTGCATTTTAAGTAATTGTGAGGCCAGCTGTAGATTAGAACGGTAATGAGCTCGCTTCACAACTGTGTAGTTTTCACTCCGGTGCTCATCAGAACACGACCCCTGCAAATGGGCGCCATCATGGCCGTGTTCCTCGCTTAATGCTGATCATCCAATCAGGCGCCGCCGTCGCAGCTTGTGCCCCGCTCCCCTCCCGACACCAGACGTGGACTCACCCGGCGAAACAGCCCCGGCACAAACAAGCCCCGGCAATCAATAGCCAACACAAACATATAACAGTGGGGTTCTTCTGAGTCCTCTATCTATTGCTACTGAGCATCGGGCAGCTAAATAACCTCTCAGTGGGCCCAGGCAGGCGAGACAGATGACTTTCCTAAATGAGGCTTCTGCTGACGCAGGGCCTTAAATCAATGGTGGTGGCAGGGGTTGAAATGAAGCCCTGAAGC